>NW_019727105.1:1471044-1580078 GCF_002891405.2 Cryptotermes secundus
GATCGCATTAAGTGGAGGAATTGTTTTGAAAGAGACTGTGGACCTGTCGTCTTGACAGATTACTGATGATGATGATGATGATGATGATGATGATGATGATGATGATGTAAGATCGTGTGACTCTCCTGAACGAAAGCCACGGTTGCTTAGTGTTCGGTTGGCCTCGGTTCAGATCACGACTATCCCGACTGAGGGGATTTGTGGTGTTCCTCAGTCCCTCCAGGCAAGTTCCGGAAGAGTACTGTGCCACAAACTAGCTACGACCGCTTCCTCCCACCTCCTTTCCAATTTATTAATCAATCATCCGCTACTTCGTATCCGGAAGTATTGACAGCGTGGCGAGCAGACCATAGGGAATGAATAAGATTAAGTGAAGTGGGTCCCTTGTGGAGACAATAGGGCACGTGCTTAGGTTGCGGATGGATGCAATGGATTGTAGATTATGTAGGGTAGCTTCGGAGATGTAGGCTAACTACCCCTGACATTACACAGTTTTGCACAGGGCGTCTGACTTCCTGCCTTTTATGGACATAGCAGTGAACGGTCTTGTTACACAAAAGGCGAGAACTTCAGTATCCGAGAGAATGTTAGCTTCTTTAGAAAGACTGGAGTTGTATTGCTTGACACGTACGTAATAATGACAGTGTGCACTGTAAGCCTGTGCCGAACATGTCCGGATAGAGTGCAAGTGTGTAAAGAAAGCATTTACGCGTCATTCATGCTCCCCTTTCGGCTCTCAAAGTAAAGTACTGTCATAACCCGCCGTGTAGATATTGCGTCCAATATCGTGTACATAATGTTGCAATAATGTAAGTTATATTCGCTGGTTTTACTGTTCTGGTCTTTCAGTACACATTTGAACAGAGTAGTTTTGCTTGTGGGAGGGAGTTGTGATGTTTGCGGTTTTGCTATGGATTTGAATTGCGTCGTAAAAATTTGTTTGCTTCCCAAATGTTACTAGATTCCCAATATACAGAAGGCTGGACAATCGCAGAAAAAGAATTAAATCGCAGTTTCCAAATATATCTTATACAGACACATACTAGAAATTTTTCTTTTTTCTGCCTGTTTTTATCCATAATTGTAGCTAATTTTAATACAGCTTAAATGTAATTCCAGTTTCCAGATCACAAGGGGGCGTTTTCTTGCATGCCCATTACTTGAATATTTCTAGCTTACCTTCACCGTCTCTGCAGGCGTTGGATAACAGTTCTTCGAAGTGTGTGGCTTGCATGGTTTCTGTCTGGGCTTGGTAAATAAAGAAAATGCAAGTCATTTTTGTAAATATCGTCTCTTCCATAGGCTGTGCCTTACTGTCATTCCTAGATTACCATTTGTCACACCTGAAGCGCGATTTGTTCTGGGGCAGGAAACGGTAATTTTCTGTGTCCTGCACGAACTATGTTATTTTATCTCATGTTTATTTCCTTTGAATCTTATATATCCAGATTAATCAGTAATATCGATAAGCGTTAAGTAAGTTTTGTTTGAAATCTATTTTGCGACACTGTTGCAAAACCTGAAGCGAAGAGACCACTTCGAAGACCAAAGTGTAGAGAGGAGGATAATATTAAAATGGAAGTTAAAGAAATGTAGTGGTGTAAGGTTCATTTGGCTCAGGATATAGACTAATGCCGGGTTCCTTTATACACGGTAATCAACTTTCAGTTTCATGAATAAAGGCCATTTCTTGGGCAGCTTAGCTATTACTAGATTCTCTAGAACAGAGTTTCTCAACCACTGGTCCGCGGCCCGGTACTGGGCCCTGGCATCAATTATACCGGACCCTCGTCTTATAGAAAAAATAATTTACTGGGCCGCGGTCTGACAAAGATTGAGAACCACTGTTGTAGAAAGACTTTGTTCCCTGGAGTTGGTTTATTTTTTTTTTGTCTAAGGGCGAGACGGAACTGAATTTTATAGTACTTAGACCTTAAATGACTAATTATACCAGCCATGTATGGTAGATTTGAAAAATTGAGCATTTTGTTGAGAGAGAATTGACAGGGAAACCGACGTACTCAGAGAGGACCTGACCCAAATCGCACATCAGTTGACCTGGATATGTATTTACTTGTAATACAATGAAGTGTGAGATTTTGAAGAACGAATATTTATAAAGATAACAGAAAAATCATGTATCATATTCGCTGATCTTGCATTAGATTACTGTGTTGTAATCTTGGAACTATGTTAAACGTCACCTCCTTGTCGTCAGCATAATACACATTTCAAGCTGTTCACTACAGTCCACATATATATCGACGACGCATTGTGACGACACTCTCGTGTGATTTGCATGCCAAATTATTGCGTCCTGCATTCATTTTGCGAATTTAGAGCTTGTATGTTAATACATAACAACTAAGTCTGTGAACAGTACCAATGTAGTATTTTCCGTAACGAAGAAACTTGCTGTTGATCTTTCAACTGTCTTAATAGTATAAGTAATGTTGCAAGAAATTGCAGAGCCTTTAATTCTCTAGAGCCCAGTGGTCACTATATGCACCACTGGCATTAACTTATTAAATCTGTGCATTTAGTATGATTTTCACAATAAGCGATTCTTTCCGTAAGCAGCTTTAGCCGATTAATCTTTGTCTTAGAGACGTGACGTGTTTCCCGTGAGGTACGAACTAAATTTATATATTATTTATAAGAAATCTAGTCTTAAAGGGTTAAGTGAAGAGTGTGTCAGTTGATCCGTACTGAATTCCGTCAATCCAGGCACAATATTAATCCTGAACTGTGAACATTTCGTTGATCAGTCCGTCGGCTATTTTGGCGCTGTTTCCGCATTCTGCCACAGTTACTCCGATCTCGAGATATTTAATTTCATTTGTTTTGGGCAGTGGAACGGTGCTTGTAGTAGCCTTCCCTTGACATCCAACATTTCACAGAATTTCCGTTGAGCACATTTTTCTACAAGTAATTAATTCTGGCGCCAGTTCAATTAATTTCAGACTGTAATTTAGCCCTTTTTATATATATATACAACAGTGACAGAACAGAAATGGAGTGAATTCAGCTGACACCGGAGGCCGATGAAGAAGAAACGGGGCAAATCGTCTCGGCGGACAAGCAGTTCGTCTGTATTTTTAGTGACTCGTCAGATTCAGCCGAGTGAAGCGTCATTAAGAGCCCAGTGAATATCCGTTAGTGAACTGTTCAGTACTGCGCAGCTGGCTGCCCTCCATATTGGATACTGAGGTGTGTGTGTGTGTGTGTGTGTGTGTGTACGTGAAACCCCTTCAGGATCCAAGACAAGGTTTTTCTAGTAATTGGGTCGGGGGAAGATATGGAACACCAAACAGGTTGGTGTACCGGTAGTGGTCTATAATTGTGTTGTACAGGTATCTGATTCGAATCTCGAGCGGGTTAACGGATATCGTGAATGGGATTTATTCATGATTTTTCTCAGTCTTCAGTCGAATGCTGGATTACGTTGAAGTAAGGAAGAGATGCTTCCATCTAAATCCTTATCTGTTCACATTAACTTCTTTTGTGCCTTCAGGAGACCAGTGTCGCATCCTTTGAAGTCCTTATGCATCATTCACGGGCACGTTATGTAGCATCTTCAGTTTAAACTTTGTCGTTTGGCAACAGAAGGCTGAATCGTGGGGCATATCCGCGAAGTTCATTCTTAGGCAGTAATTTTATTACTGGAGCATGAGTTTCGAAGATTTAAGCTATAGTGCCTCGAATTACTGTTCCCTCTATTTGTGGATCCAGATGCACCCATCTTGTTGAAAGTTACAGGAACTCCGCATTTGCACTGACTGTAATTGTACTTACTTTGCAATGTAAAATTGAACCAGGGCTAGAAATAGTTTTTGTTTCTGGAATGATACAGCTGCTAACTAGTACAGACGCATCTCCTTGGGCAGCGAAGTTTTCCTGATTTTAGTTAGTCATTTTATCTTCTTTCATCTGCTCTTAGTACGTAATTAATTTTATGTAAATAGAAACACGTTAAATCTGTTGAAGGAGTGAGACGAAGCAAACGTACGCCCTCTAAGTTATACAAAGGAGGGCGAATTTGTTAATGAATCCCATGGTTTGCAGGCGAGTCTCCTTTCCATTCAAGCGATGCAGACCTTGGTGTTTGTATTGATGTGGTGATTGAAACTAAAGGAGTTTTCTTTATCGAAAAGGGCATTCCCGAGTTCGTTTCTGAAATCATTACGTTAACATAAAAAAAAAAGTGGCTCACGTTGTCTGTCACCTGAAGATTGGATCTCTCGCCGTCATCTTCGCTTCTCGAACAGTGGCTGTCTTATAAACAGCTTTTATGGCCGACCAATTTGCTTCCGTAAAGAGCTATATTCTACAGTATCAGGCAGAGGTCTCTTTTGCTCCTGACCTTCGATAAATTCTTCCTGGAGCTTCAAATTCGGGCGTTTTTTCCTATTATACTGCGTTGTACGTAGTCTGGTGCAAGCACACCCTGATTCTCCTCACTCCGTGCAGTATTTCAGAAGTGGCAGCTTTCCTATACTGCTTTTCTTTCTTCCTTTTCTGTCTTTATATTGTATTCCCCTTCTGTCGTCGCTTTCCCTGGCTCTGCTTCTTTCTGTTCTGTCTTCCTCTATTTGTCTGCCCTTTCTTTCGTTTTCTTCTCTTTCTTTTGATACATGTCTGTTCCTTACAGATGCTATACATTTTGTTCTCCTTACTCCCTTTTACTTTGTCTATCTCTCTATATCCTACCATATACCCGTCTGTCTGTCCCTACCTGACCTCTATGAACACGAAGACCCCTTTCCGGTTTGTGGACAACTGTCCGTCCTTAGGAGTGTGTGTTATCGTGTCGGTGACTGGTTTTCCCTTGTGAGACTGATCACACCGTTATCACTGTCATACTGATAATGTTATTTACTTCTTGTTTCTTTATAGCCTGTATATATTTACTTTGGAAAATTCACAACTGTAAGGCTTAAAGTTTATCAGGAAACAACACGAGATTACGAGCTGGGACACTGACGTACAACCCGCGCCCCGCTTTGCTAAAATAAATAAGAATACTGAGTTTAATATAACGTACTCTTACTCATGGTGCTGAGCCCTTCTTGCGGGGCCGCCAATTCTGCAGCTACTCAAGAATTCCCCAGCATTTTATGGAACCCGAAGGTCCATTACCGTGTTCACAGAGCCATATCTATCTACTCCATACCAACCCATCCTATCTCTCTAAGATCCATTTTAATATTGCCCACCCACCTACGCCTTGCCCTTTCGAGTGGTCTCTTTCCTTCTGGCTTTCCCACCAATATCCTATATGCATTGCTCTTATCCCCATTCGTGCTACATGCCGTGCCCACCTCATCCTCCTTGATTTGATCATTCTAATTATACGTGGAGGAGAGTACAGGTTATGAAGCTCCTCATTATGCAGTTTTCTCCGACCTCCTGTCACTTCATCTGTTTAAAGTAACGTTCTCTAAATATTTTTTAAGCTATACATGCATGGGATGCCCCTGTGTGGGTTATTTCAGGACGATGTGAGGAGCTGGGAACTGTTTAGTAGTGATTGGTAACAGGTGAATTGCAATGGAGAAGGAAGCGGCCGTGGCCGAATAGAAGTAATATTCCCATATTTGCCTGGAGGGACTAGGGAAACGTTGATCAGATTAGCCGCTGTCACGGCAGAGATCCGAAACGAGCGCCTGAAGAATATGAGTGTTGATCGTTGTCATGTGACCACCCTGTTTGGTACGTGGCAATCAGATTAAAAGCATTTACACTGAAAACAAGATCAGCCTGCCGTTATCGGCCTACGTATTGGAACAGATACTAAGTTGACAGTTGTTTTCTCTGAGATAGCAGCAGCATTCTGACTGTCGAGATGTTGGCTGTAAGAGACGATAGGTTTACGAATGGTAGTAATGTTGCCTTGTTAGTGGGCGTTACATTTCTGAGTAATAGTGTTTGGTTAAGCCCAAATGAGTGGTTGTTCAGCCACATTTAACACTGTGAACATTGTAGTGGCAGAGTTTCGCTTTTGATATGCGACAGTTCCTGTTATCATGGAAATAAAGAAAACGTGAAGTGCAGCTGAAATACTGTGAAAGTGATTTGGTGGTTTGACGCGCGCAGTTGGCCGTTGAACGATATTTGAATTCTCTGTTGTTGTTAATGAATACAATTCAAGTGCGTTAAAGTTATTAATTGAGATTTGTGTCCTAATGAGGCTGCAATAAAGAAAACAAATGTTTATGAAATTCATACATTTTAAAACTAGGTTGACTGGAAAAGCATATCTTAATCTGAAGAAAGCAGTCTTCTGGGATTTGGCACCGTGTATATGTGGTGTTAACCGACGTTTCGGAGGAACGTCGGTTAACACCACATATACACGGCGCCAAATCCCAGAAGACTGCTTTCTTCATAGTCACCGCCGTGAAAGCCTCAAATCTTACATATCTTAATCTGTTTGCATAGTTTATAATGAAAATCTGTCTCATTTAATAGAATACGGTATTAGAAGATGTTACGAAACAAAGCGTGCGTTATAGTTGACTGGCATGCAGGAGTAAGCAAGAACAATAACTCGCTGATTAATTATGTCAAAAGGAATGAGTCGTTGCCAGTGTCAAGAGTTCTTTAATGGTATCGAATCTGAGTACAGGAATGTTTTCTCCTATGCGGAGTTCGTTGGTTGAGTTGTGGTCGGATGTTGAAACTCATGTATGACTTGAGGTGAGGAATTAAATAATTTATGGAAATGAAGGGGAAAGTTATTTATCAGCTTCGTGATTATGACTGAACATACGTGGAATTTTGACTCCAAAGCATTAATAAACTGAATATCAGCCTACAGTGTTAGTGAAGTTGTTTATGAAAATTACGACGTTCGAGAGGATCTTTCGAATGTGGGAACTGCAACTGTAATAAAACAGTACGACATACTTTCCAATTCTGAGAACGAAAAGCCAACTTGCGATAAGAAACATGCGGAAGAAATTCACCTTCAACAAGAACGCAAGCCCTCTTGTCAGAATATATACGTGTTTGACTCCATTACTTCTATACCCCATAAAGTTTCTTTACCTGGTAAGTTCCCACTGCAGTGACCTTGCACTTGGAATAACAAACATCCTGCAGCACCAAAATTAATGACGACGACTATTTGACAAAGTGCACAGTTGCAATGGATTCCTTAAAAAACATGTTTTGTCTGAAGATGGCCCAGTGCGGCCGAAACATGTAGCACAAAAACACAGAACTTGTGTATTTTTTTAATGACATTTGAAACATTTTAACGAACATTTTAGTGAATTAAAAGTGGATCAATGTCATCTAAATCTGTATTAATATTGTTTCATTATAGACAGAAGAAGACTACAAGTGAAATAAACCAGAAATAACATATCTCAGCAAATAAGTGTAAAGGATCTATTCACATTTCTTGCAGTTAGAGTTCAGATATGTCGTGATCACAAGCCCAGTATGAAGCTGTACTGGACAAAAGGTGAACTTTCCGGTTCGGTGTGATGCCATGTGATCATTTTCTCACGATTCTGAATTATTTGCATTTCGCGGACATTGAGAACGCACCAACACGTGACAGAAAAGATCCCAATTACGACAGATTATGGAGAATCGTACAAATATTTGATATTCTGAATTAAAATTTTTCAGAACTGTTATCATCCAAGAGTGAATGAGGTAATCGTAAAATTAAGAGGGGAAGCAGTCTTTCGGCAGTAAGTTCCGAACAATCATAAGTGATTTGGTATACAAATTTATTAATTTCGTGGCATGAGGGTGTGCCTGATAGAACAAAGAAAAGTTAGTAGCATAGATGTTACACCCACACATGAAACGGCACTGGAACTGTTTCGGGAAGATGAAGGAATTGGACATAAAATACCAATGGACAATTATTTCACCGCACCGAAACTTTTCCGTGGTCTGCACCACAGGGGATAAATGCATTTCTCTACAGTTCATCACAACAGGAAGGAGATGTGTCTGATTTCAGTCCTGAACATGTACGACTTAAAAGAGGAGACACTGCATCCAGAGTACCGGGAAATCTAAGGGATGTGCTTTAGGGAGAAACTGGAAGTTTATGCCCATTCTAATATGCACATTCCACATGCGGAAGATATCTTCAAGGAAGATGTAAGATTTGAGGTTTTCACGGCGGTGACTATGAAGAATGCCGTCTTCTGGGATGTGGTTTCGTGTAGATCTTATTTAAACCGACGTTCCGGAGGAACATCGTCTCCATCTTCAAGATAGAAAAATCCGGGAGCGAGGAACCAGCGTGAGCAGATGGCTCCGAAATGTCGGCTCACACGAGATCTACACGGCGCCACATCCCAGAAGACGGCATTCTTCATAGTCACCGCCGTGAAAACCTCAAATCTTGCATCTTTTCCATTTGTTGGACTTCGCCATTTTGAATTGATACTTTCTGTACTAGTCTTTTGGGGGAAATATGACCCATATGAAATTTAGGGAGTAGCTAGTTTCGGATCTCGCTGTTCTGTCGCAAGAAGAGAATACTGAAATCCGTGGTGTGCCGAGCCGACTTGGAGTAAAAACATTCACTGCACTGGCCGGCGAAACGAGCGACGGTTGCCGTGTATGCCAAATCAAGAAACAAAACAAAAGACTGCGATCTATGTGTTGTGCCATGCTTCGAGCTGTGACTGGAACTGACTGTACTTGTAGTGTGTTGGCTTTGTAACGCGATCTGCAGCGACGAAGCAGAACTTCTTCTCGCGTCCAGGGTAGAGCGTGTGATGAATGAATTTCTAAGGCCTACAGTCCACGCAAGAATGTAAGAACTAGAATTTGGGACGATGAGGAATATGGGCTGGAACTGCACGTGTAACTTAGGCAGTTATCAAAGGACATATTGTCACATTTTCTCCTAAGTATTCATTTTCTAAGTTCGTGAATTTTCCATATGCACTTCCTTTATGGAACAGTTTTATTAATATGGCTCAAATAAACACGAAATTCGCCCGAAAAATGATAAAACATTTTCAGAAGTATGATGCGTTCATTCCTATATTATACTGTTTTAATTATTTCAGATACGTGATAACGGCGATATATATATATATATATATATATATATATATATTTCAAGTCTGGTGCAGTTAGAATTTCGAACTACCACTTTTAACTACGTCCGTGTGCAGGCGAGGGTTTCAATGATTCGTACTTAAAAGGTTAAATGTTATAGAACGTACTGTGTTTTCTGTAAGGTATGAGCTTGGTTTCTGTATATTATTTGGAATAAATTCAGTCTTTAAAGGTTAATGTTATATAGCCTGTGGAGCCGTTACTATGCGACGACAGCATACCAAAGGCGTATCTAGGCAACGGCTTGGTAAATACATTCCCGCAGCAACGAATCGACGCACAACAATAGAGGTACTCTTGAAAACAGGATGTTCCAACGTGGTCCGTGCTGAGGAATTATAAGGAAGACAAGGCGAGCAAGTGAGTTCTGTACGGGAGTCTGTGACGAGAAGTTCAGTTGGAAGGGAGCCGCGAACCCGGAGGCAGAGGAATAGTCATTGTTAAAGCCGTTACCAGAAAACGTCTAGTAGCAGACTGAGAACATTAGACTGTGTGTTTTAGAGTGAATTGTAAAGTGTGGAGGTTAGCGATGGTGCTGTAATTAAGTGGAATTACGAGTTGTGTGTTACAGTGGTCAATAAATTGAATAACCAATCCAAACCCCGTCTATTATCTCACATACACGTGACAATATGAAAAGACATACTAATTGATGTACCGTTATACTCGATTAATGTAAAACGCATTTTGTAAAACAATAATATCCATTTCAGTTTAATTTATATCACATTTTAATTGACAGAGATGCGTTTTGTGCTTAATGACAAATCTTCTAGCCTTAATGGGCATCTTCATTAGCAATTATTATAAACTTACACGAAAATAAAATCCGAATAAATACATGTATAAATAAGTAAATAATAATAAAATTATTAGTTGGATAATTACAGTAAACAGGGAGTCGGGAGTAGCGTAAGTCGGTATGGCGACTGGCTACGGGCTGGACGACTGAGGGGTCGGATTTCTAGTCCCAGTGGGGTCAAGAATTTTCTGTTCTCCAAATCGTCCAGAACGTCTCTGGGGTCCACCCATCCTCCTATCCAATGGGTACCGGGGGCTCCTTCCACGGGGTAAAGAGACCGGGGCGCGAAGCTGATCACTGACCTCCAGCTATTGCCGAGGTCAAGAAAATCTGCATCTGTACATCCACTTCCCCATACGCCTTCATGGCGCAATGCTTAATTCGTTGAGCACCAGGACAACTTTACCTTAATTGTTAAGGCACTATGCTACAAGCCGGAAGGTCGCGGGTTCAAGTCCCGATTAGGTCACTCGATTTTTTTCAATTGACCTAATCCTTCCAGCCGCACTATGGCCCTGGGGTCGACTCAGCCTCTAACAGAAACGAGTACCAGGAATGAAATAAATAATTTTCCCGGGGAGTAAAGCGCTGCCGGCGCGTAAGGCTGACAAACTTACCGCCATCTTTGATCCGATTGTTTAGATAATGTGGGACCCTCAGCGTCTCACAGCCCTATGGGCCTTCACGGCCTGTTACAGGGATAGCTTTACTTACTTTTTACAGTAAACTGTCACTGGTATTTGTGACAGTGGACATTGGAGCGGTTTCTGGGCTGTTCAGCGGATGGAAATTGAAGCAAGCCCTGGAAATTTCTCACTTAAGAATTCTCCACACAAAACAACGGAAACTGGTGAATTCACTAACTAGTTAAGCGGCTGTCTCTCTGTTTATGTAAACTGAATGTTAGGTTCCATAGACGAAGATCGCTTTGAGTCCCGAACCTGAGGTCTAAATACAGTTCGGTTCTCATCATCCTGACCCATTCCCCCAAAATTCATATCAGTCACGTTTTTATGTGTTTCTCCAAGCAGGGGCCGGGATAGCGCAGTCGGTATAGCGACTGTCAACGGGCTGGACATCCGAGTGGTCGGAGTTCGAGTCCCGGTAGGGTCAAGAATTTTCTCTTCTCCAAATCGTCCAGACTGGCTCTGGGGGGCAACTAGCCTCCTGTTCAATGTGTACCGGGGGTAAAGCGGCAGGGTCGTGAAGCTGACCACTCACCTCCAACTAATGTCGAGGTCAAGAAATTGTGGGTGTATACATCCACTCCCCCATACGCATTCATGGCGCAGTGTTTAATTAGTTAAGCACGTGGACAACTTTATTATTATTATTTATAATAGCGAACGGCCTCATTCCGTTGAAATTATGTACGTATTTCCTGTTTGACCCATGGAAACTGTATGTTCAGCACGCAGACTTCATTGCCATATCAGTACTGGTTCATTCCCTACCAAGTTTGTTCTCTAAATAATTGAAGCCAATTATGCAATATTTGTCTTCATTTCCTGTTCCATTGTATTTACTTTTCATTTTGGTATTGAATACTGCCTTTAATATTCGACTTGACAAGAATCGAAGATCCAGACACTTGTCCATCAGCATTTCTTCGCGTTTGTTCGAAGCGATGCAACGACGTTTCATGAGACAGACTATTAGCATAAAATAAGTTACGAGGATTGGATTTGAACCTGTCCGGCCCCTTTTTTTTTAAAGGTGTCGTCCCGAAATATGCGTAAATGGGCTGAGAAATACCATTTGATGGATAACCTGTGGTCCCCAGATGAGATACGAGCTGTGTATCTTCAGGATTCGATAGAGACTCTGTAACTTTAAATTAGTTGGCTACTTGGAAAGCAGGGGCACGCGGTAGCGTAGTTGGTTGAGGCACTATGCTACAAACCGGAAGGTTGCGGTTTTGAGTCCCGATTAAGTGGATTTTTTCAATTCACCTAGCCCTTCGAGCACACTATGGCCCTGGGGTCGATTCTGCGTGTAACAGAAATGAGTACCAGGAACATTCTTGGTGGGAAAGGGCGGCCAGCGCGTGAGGCTGACAATCTTACCGCAGTCCGTGAGCCGATTGTCTAGAAAGAATGGGAGCCTCGACGTCTCACAACCCTATGAGCCTTCACGGCTTGTTACAGGGATTTTTTTATTGCTAGTGGGATGAGACTAACTCCCTTGAACTGCGGCCACTTCTGGCCCATTGCACCAGCCCCGGATGATAGGTGAGGGTGATTGTGGAGCAATTGGTGGAAGGAAGATTGGCAGGGGAAACCGAAGTACTCGGAGAAAAATCGCCTCAGACCCGGGCTCGAACCTGGGCCGGCGCGATGGGAAGCCAGCATTAACCGCTTGAGCTATGGCGCGGCCCTTTGTTACAGGGATAGATTTGCCTTTTATTCCTTTACTTGGAAAGCGACCTGAACCATCGTTTTCAAGGTTCAGATTTCAAGTTAAATTCATGTTTTAATTTAGGCCTACTGATAAATTAGTCCGTAACTTTGGTAGAAAGGTATGTCTGTTGATCGATTAATCGACGCTGAATATTTAACAGGTTTGAGCGGTCTTTATAATGATTGATGGATGACCGATATGGTCTAAAATTATAAAGTTATAGTTTTATTACACTCAGTGATTGAGGTTAGCTCTTTCTGAGGGACTGAACAGAGTAGGTGTCTCCGCCTCACTTCACCTGAGGACGGAAGGAGATCCAGTTTCCGAAACGTTGAGTTTCGTAGTTTCTAGAATACCGGACGATTGACGAAGACCGAAGACCCAGCAGTTCAGAGTATTATGCATCATCATGAGAACCCTTTAGAATACACTGAGTTCCATCGCAGTTTACCCATATACAATTTAACTGCAGTGTTCGGTATCTCGAATTGAGAGTGAAACCTCGAAATACGTAGTTTGCTCTAAAGGGGTTCATACACGTACGAATCTCGCTCGCGAGTCCGGCTCGGCGAGCTTGAGTCGGGAGCCGGGCTCGAATTAATTTCACCATAAACGCATGAGCTGACTGCCAACTTTGCGACCCACACACGGACTAGTTTGGCTCATTGGAATTCGAGCCGAGTCGGACTCGCGAGCCAGACTCGTACGTGTATGGGTCGCTTTATCTCTGAAAATGTAAAGTAATTACGACACCACGTTCCATAGTCAAAATTACTGTGTTTTTGAACTACCACAAGTTCAGAAGAAAGCATCCGTCGCCTGTATTGAAATGTAACTCCACTGTACAAGTATATACCTCTTGTCTTGACTGCAATATATATACTCGTATTTTTTTTTATAATTAATAATTTGTCTAAAATCTTGAGAAGAGACAACTTGGAAGGTTTGAAAATCGTGGGATGGTAATAATAAAATGGATCTTATAACTATTGTAATCGAAGGTATAGACGGGGTTCTTGTGGCAGCTCTAACGAACACGTTAATGAAACTTTGAACTTTATAAAAGAAGGAGAATTTTTTACTGAGCTTCCCAACAAACTCACCTCTTCATCGAGTTAATTGGCAATAGAATAATGCTGAACTGTTCGGGCGGCTCGTGTGTTTCCATTACTCTGTCCAGGCTTCGAGACCTCACAGACAGTGCCTTTCTTTCTATCGAATTACCATGCATACAGTAACTTTATGGTAATCGTAATTGATATGTGCGTAAAGAGTGCTTCCATCTTGTAAACTTCCGCTGTAGCATATAGTTAACATTGAAACCAGCTGTATTTTTTATTGCTAGTGGGGTGGGACCAAGTCCCTTGCACTGCGGCCACTTCTGGCCTATTGTACCAGCACCAGATGATAGTTGAAGGTGATTGTGGAGCAATTGGTGGACTGAAGATTTGCAGGGGAAACCGAAGTACGCGGAGAAAACCTGCCCCAGCGCCACTTTGTCCACTACAAATCCCACTTGACCAGACCTGGGATCGAACCCGGGCCGCCGCGGTCGGAAGCCAGCGACTAACCGCTTGAGGAAATCAGCTGTGTCAAAGCCACTGAAGAATTCGTTTTGAAAGTAATTCATTGGCTGAACTTGGAAGAGCAGTAAGCCTGTCTTAATTTGTATTCGTAATAATTACTGTAGCCGATCACAGTAGCCGAGCGGTCTAAGGCATGCACTGTCTTCGCTCGCTCGCTCGGAAAGCGGGATTGTGTGTTCGAATTCACTCAGGGCATGGATGTTTGTGTGCGTTTTTCTGTGTTTGTGTACAGGTAGAGGCCTTGCGACGAGCTGATCACCCGCTCAAGGAGTCCTACTGTATGTCTGAGATCTAGTAAACCAAGGGAAACGGCGAGTTTCATGGAGGTAGGCCTAGGCCCAAACGACGGCTGTAGCGCCAATGAAAAAAAAAACATTAGTGTATATGTTCATTATTAAATACAATCCCAGAAAAATAAATTTTAACCTGCAATGTTATTCACTAGTTTTATTTCAATGTAATGTAAATTGTCCTAATACAAATGCGAACTTTTTTAATATTTCCGAGTGAGCATTGAGCTCGGCCAGTAGAGCGCTGTATTTTCGCAGTGTGATGGGATAGCATAGTCGCTATAGCGACTAGCTACGGGGTGGACCGGGCTGTATGTCCAAGTAGTCGTAGTTCGAGACCCGGTGTGGTCAACAATTTTCTCTTCACCACGCCGTCCAGACCGGCTCTGAGGTCCACCCAACCTCCTATCCAATGGGTACCGGTGGCTCTTTGCCGAGAGTAAAGCGGCCGGGCATGAAGCTGACCACTCACCTTCAGCTAGTGCCGAGGTCAAGAGAATATGGATCTGTACATCCATTCCCCTATACGCCTTTAATGTGTAGTGCTTAATGGTTAAGCACAGGGACAACTTTTTTATTTTTGACAGTCTGTTTACCAACATTCCATATTCTTTAGTTTTAGTTGTGTGCTACTTTATAGGTGCATACAGTTTGCAACGCAATCTTGCTACTTGCTTCTTGTTGTAGGTTTGGCCTCCATTGCTGAATCATTTTGGTAGATAGTAGTAGTAGTCGTGAACTGGATACTTGGCAGTGTGGACATGTAGTGAGTATCCCTTCGTGTGCCGTGTTTGTGTAATGACAGTGAAAGCGACAACCCACAAGTAATAAGCAGTAACCAAAGCATTTGACTATCTGTGGTTTTTAAACAGGTTTTGCATTTTGAAACTGCAGAAACGAGCTTTCTGCAAGTTTGGCGGCATCCGTAAAACTAATAGTGAACAGTAAGGAACTATTTCTCTGGACAGTTTTATTAACCTATATACTTACATTCACGTACTTCCATAAAGAGAAGATTATCATCAACATCTGTTGGTCTGAGTGACACACGGAAGGCACAAAGAGAATGACCAACGGACAAATGACGCAGGTACCACACTTCGCAACAAGCTTCATATGCTCAGCAGGTACCACATCAAACCATGTATATGCCTCAAATTCCCATATTACTTCAACAACCAAATTACCCTAGCCACACATCCCTAGCAGCAACAACAGACAGAGCACAAACCCAAAGAGTAGACTTCTCTGAAGCAGGAGAAAGTACCGACAGCGATGACAATGACAACCGGCTATCCTGGCAGAAAGTCAGCGGAAGAGGCAAGAAAAGAGCAAGTCCGGAAATCGCCATAGTATCAACATTCAGAAAGTATAACAAACAACAGCTCGGTTTAGATAATAATCAATAATGAGTCTGAACCTCTGTGACACGCAGAAACCGATGGGGTATTCTGGACACGAAAGAAAGAAACCAGCATCATCATCACCGTTACTTGTGCCAGGAATCACACACATGCAGCGACTAACAGCTACAATTGAACAAATGGTTAACAGATCAAACTACATTTGGAAAATAATCAACAGCGGCACAATGAAGGTAATAACAAACAAACTGAAATATCACAAAACAATAATAGACATGCCAAAAGAGAAAGAAATTGAATTCCACACATACCAACCTCGTCAAAAATGTGAATACAGATTGATAATCAGAAACCTGTACAACTCAGTGCAGTAGGAAATAGTGAGAGAAGAACTGAAAGCATGACACACAAAATTAGAAATATCTGGATCATCAAACGCAGGGTTACTAGCTATCCCTTATCACTTTTCTTCTTAGATATTGAACCCACAGTGCAAGAGATGTCAAGCCTACTACCATACCAATGGGTACTGCGCGCACAGACCGAGATGCGTGAAATGTGGCAGATCACATAGTACTGTTCAATGTACACTGCCAAAGAGACAACCAGCAAAAGTCTACATTATGGGCAGTCGCCTCCGACTATTTACAGAGGCTGCAAAGTCTACCGAGGAATCATACGCACAAGATTTTCTTATTACAAATACATTGAGACAAGAGAACGAAAGCCCTGCAGCACCACAGAAAACTGAAGGTAGGCCGACAAAGACATACGCCCAAGCGTTCAGAAATAGTATTGAAACGCCAACAATGACAGCAAACAGCACACAAGAAGATACACTAATCAAACTAATACAAGCATTAAAATGGTACCTGAGCAAAAATAAGGAAAACGAGTATATTACACGGTGTGACCAGGCTCCATTAGGACTAATTTTTTTAATTTTGCCCTGCAATGCCATCTGTTGGCGACTTGTGGCGTGAAGATTCTTGAAGTTTCAGCTGTGGCTGTCTATAATTTCAAAGCCCAAGCATCGCTGCGTCATGTGTTCTGTCCTTGAATGTAACAGTACTGTTCTGACGGTCGTCGGAAAATGGCGGTTGAACAGAGAGCCAACATCAAATTTTGTTTCAAGTTAGGCAAAACAGCTGGAGAAGCGTACAGAATGGTGAAAAGTGTACGGTAGTGATTGTTTGAGTCGCACGAACATTTTTCGATGGTATGCTGTATTTCGTGACGGCAGGGAGACACTGAGACGCTCCACGTGCATCAAAGCCGAGAACAAGTCGCACTGAAGAAAATGTGAAAAAAGTGACCGAAATCCTTGCATCAGACAGACGTGTTTCTGCAAGACTCGACTTATCGAGGAGCTTTAGGGAATACCAAAAAGTACTGTGTATCAAATTTTGACCGAGGATTTGGGCAAACGGAAGGTCTGTGTGCGGTTTGTACCGCACGCGCTGTCAGGCGATGATAAACACTGCAAAGACATGTTACGGTCGGCCCAGAGTGATACAGAATTTACAAAATCGATTGTTACTGGTGACGAGACATGGTGTTTTCAATTTGAGCCTCTCACAAAGCGGCAGAGTGCAGCGTGGTTGAGCCCAAAGAAGCCGAAACCAAAGAAAGTGCGCATGCAAAAGAGTCGAGTAAAGACACTGCTAACCGTTTTCTTCGATTCCAAATGAATCATCCACAAGGAATTTCTGCCAGAAGGTGAAACAGTGAATTCTGATTATTATCTCGGAGTCCTCAATCGTTTGTGGGCGAGAATTCTTTGAATTCGACCTGAATATCGAGAGCAAGGTTGCTGGTCGCTCCTCCACGACAATGCCCCACCCCACAAATCGAAGATCGTGCGCGATTTTTTGGCCAGAAAATGGATCACAATCCTTGATCATCCTCCGTATTCGCCAGATTTGGCTCTAGCAGATTTCTGGTTGTTCCCAAAAGTTAAGTTGGCGATGAAAGGAGACTGTCACAACACCATCCAGGATATCCAAAGGGAACGTACCGCAGTTTTAAATGCGATTCCACAAAAGCAGTACAGTGACTATTTTCGAAAACTTTTCAATCGATTCCAGCTATGTATTGATTCAGAAGGAGACTATTTTGAATAAAAAGCGTGAAATTTTGAAAATAATTCACGTCTTATATATTTAATGGACACAGTCCTAACAAAACCTCGACACACTGTGTCCACTGGGCATAATTCTTTCATGAGCCAGTACTTAATGAACATATACATTTATAACAGACTCTGTGAATAAATGAGGGAAAAGCGGTGGTGGTACTAGCAGTAGCAGTGCCATTAATTATGAAGACTTCTATCTTCTGGCATATAACGCCGTGTAGCCCGTTCAAAGTTAACCAACGTTTCGGAGGAACGTGAAGATCTTCAGGATCGAAGAATAAGCGTAGCGAAAACCATCGTGAACCAGGTAGAAGGTAGTCGATTTTTTCTACCCTGAGGATGGAAGCGACAGGTTCATCCGAAACGTCAGTTGACAAACGAACTTCACAGCGTTATATCCCAGAAGAATACGCCTCAACAGCAGTAATGTTCGTACGGCAGCAGGCATTTCGGAGGGAGTATTTAGGCGTCATCAGCCCCGTCCATTTTTACCCCTAATGTGTTCCACAGTAAAGGAAATGAGAGTGTGCTAAGCTGTTATTAGAAGTCAGATACAAGTTAGATTTCGCTGAGCGTCAGAAACTGTGAAACTTCAAAGTTAACTTATTTTTTTCCTGTTCAAACTTCTTGTTACATTAATGAAGGGGCTGTAGAAGTAAAACAGGAAGGCCGATGCAAACTGAAACGAAAGTTCGGAATCTGGCTCTGAATAGAAGCCAATAAAATTAATGCGCATGGCTCCGTTTGTATGGGTTGTAAAAAGGATCAAAGAGTGAGATGACGTAACATGGAATTTGGGCTGCAATCTGTTCATTGCGACACACGTGGCAGATTTCCTCACGGATTTACATTTGTGCCGTTTGAGAATATTTTTGCTGGACATGCGGAAGAGCTCAAGATAATATTTTTCTTTAGGTAATTTAAGTTTTGATTTTAATATATGCTATATTTCCTTTTCTTCGACCTCTATTTTCTAAAAATCCAGGTTGGAGTCAGATGCCCAACACCCCCGCTCAAGATAACTGGATACAAAATTCGGATTGTTAGACATGGGGAACGTATGGAATTTTGGTGGAGTATTGCTTGGGAAGCTGCCACTCGGAAGACGGGGAGGGGGATGGGAAGACAACAAAAAATAGATTTTGGAAAGAGGTTTGTACTGGTGGGAGGTAGGTAGAGCTGGCCCAGTACCCTTTCCATTGTTTGGCGTTGGTGATATTGGTTTGAATCTTCAGGTGACAGTACATTGAAGGTTAGTTTTGAGAGATGGATATATATGTACAGGTAAGGTAAAGCTATTCCTGTCAACAGGCCATGGAGGCCCATAGGTTTATGAGAGTTTGAGGGTCCCACATTATGTAGACACTGACTCACAGATGGCGGTAAGGTTGTCAGCCTTACGCGCCAGCTGGCCTTTACTCCCCAAGAAAATTCCTGGTACTCATTTCTGTTAGTGGCTGAGTCGGCCCCAGGGCTATAATGCGGCCGGAAGGATTAGGTCAATTGAAGAATTCCAATGACCTCATCAGGACTTGAACACGCGACCTTCCGACTTGTAGCATAGTGCCTCAACCAACTACGCTACCGCGTTCCCCCAGATATAGGTTTAATTATTGAAATAGCAAACCACCTAGTGCCCATACTCCCAAATGACGTCAATATCTTTCTCTGTATGTCAGTAAATGTCAGGAGGCTAAGTTCGTGTAAGTTGAGGCTGTCAGTTTCTTTAATGAACCTATGGCACTTTCCTTGAAATTATTTCAGTCGGTATGATGAGACCAGCAAGAACTGGACAGTTTAGCCATACATCTATGTATAGTTTGAAGCAGTGCACTTTTGCACCACATTTAAGGCATAACAGGATCACTTCGTACCGCCGCCATATTTCTAATTGTTAACATAGAAAATATACAATTCAACAGCCATGCCACACAACAACACATCTGTCCAGCTGTGTCAGCTGGAAATATTGTATATTGTGGCAGCGACGCCACTGAACTACATCCAAACCAACAACGTGATCTTGAATTTAAATGAGAAACACCGAAAGACAAGTTCTGGGTAGAACTAATCGACTACTTTCATTTCGCTACATACTGAGTATTTGATACGACACGGAAATCGCAGAAAACACCACGTTCAATAACTTTTGAACGTAATGTGACGTGACACCTCAAAGCCGCAGTAGTAGAGCCATAAGGACGACCATTGCTAGGCAATGGCTGGTTAAACACATTCCCGCGGCAAGGAATACGTATGAAAATAAGATGTTAGAGTGTACACACAAAGAGCAACATGATCTCATAGGCCTCTAACTTTTCAAAATAAGGCAAGTCGTCTACGAGGTAGATTTACAGCAAAGCCTTAGCTACATTAATAAGACTACAGTGTCAGTGCATACAAAAGAATTTAATGGAATATTCACAGATGCTGGAGCATCGGATGACTAGAGTCGCTGCATGATGTGAGGCCCAGAAAATCCCAGAGCTAACAACTTGACACGAAGACGTGCCTATTAACTTATTTTGTAAGTTGGTAATATTGCCCATAAATTATTAAATCCTAAATTTTAATTGCAAATCCGGTTAAGAAACTTAACAATATGTTGGCCAACTTCAACGGTTAACAACAGTTTCATTAAAATTTCTTGTATTTTGTAGGGTGACTTAAAGTTCCGATCGAAACATGTACTTATATCTAGTAAAATCTTCATCATCATCATCACTCATGGAGCTGAGCCCTTCTAAAATACCACATCTAATTTGTAATGGCGTTATAGAGCGCTGTGTGGGACGCACATATCGATCGACTTAACATATAACATTTCACAAAAATATGTTTTATATATTTTTTGTATTTGTATTTCCATGCAGAATTTTCACATTTCTACGGTCAGCAGTTTATCTGTTGTCTCCAGCAAACCGAAAGCCAAATACTGCTTTCACACTACTCCACGTGTTTTACGTAGTAAAAGTAATTACTTGATGATGTGAGTGGTAATATATATTTGATTTTTTTTTTCATATATATATATTACCACTCACACTTTTAAACGCTATATTATGTTGCTTCCGCCTCGAAAGTTTGCACAGCCGCCCTGTTGTTATTGTTGATGGCAAAACGTATAGTTGTCCCTGTGCCTAAACAATGAAGCACTACGCCATGAAAGCGTATTAGACGGTGGATGTATAGATCCACACTTTCTTGATCTCGACATTAGTTGCAGGTGAGTGATTAGCTTCACGCCCCGGCCACATTACTCCTGGGGACAGAACCTCCGGTACCCATTGGATAGGAAGCTGTGTAGGTCCCAGAGCTAGTCTGGACGACGTTGTGAAGAGAAAATTCTTGGCCCTACCGAGACTCGAACTGCGATCCCCCTGTCCTCCAACCTATAGCCAGTCGCTATACCGACTGATGATAGCAAATTTAAAGATACACAGTTGTGGTGGCTTCTGATATTGTGACGTTGAGATTAAATTTTATAAAAACATTGTATTTGATCAAAAGCTATTAGGGAGGCAGGCACATGGGTGGACAGACTGGCATGGTGAAAGCGTCCGTCTGTATTCCCTTTTTAAATGAGGAACACGTGCTGAAAATTGTCACAGAAATTCAGGCATAATAATTGCAGTTTGACACAACGGACTCTCGGTAAAGCATGGGCGGGAATCGAGAGTGTGCCTGGGAGATGCAGTGACTGCGCCATTGTGTTTCGGTTATTTTGTCACATTAAGTAGATTCATATTCTAAAGGCGAGGCAAGACATTGAAAACAGCTCATCTGTCTCCGGCCCATGAGGTCGATGCGGGGTAACGGAAGAGGAAATGAAGGTAAAATGGATTTGGACGAACTAAAATAAAGGTTTCTGAAGGGGATGTAGGCCTAGATGAATCACCTGTCCCACTTAATTCTGCTGCGTCAAGATATCAGAGGAGGAAATTGAAGGGGAGAGGTGTGGGCAGAAATCTAATTTTAACCAGCAGTTCGAGAATCTGCGTGTACATTCTGTCCCGGAGGGATGAACTTATTTGTTCGTAATGCTGGCACCTTGTATCTTCATGTTTCAAATGAATGTCATGTTTCCGTGTTAACTGAATTCCTTGTAACCACGTCATGGCGCTTCCTTAGGCCACAGTTGGAGGACATGACCTTCAGATATGTAAGGTTGCAGAGAACATAATTGTCACGTGTTAGTGACTAGGCACGGGGTTTGTTCTTATAATTGGATTTATTGACCACTTGTAACTTCAAATCATAACGCTATAACTGATTTACACACTCTAAAGACCACTGTAACACAAAGTCTTTTATATCTTCACTAGTCGTTGCTTGGTAATGGCTCCTAACAATGGAAATTCTTCAGCTTCCGTGGTCCTGTTGCCGGCTGGCTACCGTGTCATAACTGCTAACTCGCCTCGGCCGGTCGGTTAAATTACTGCAGACAATCGCCATCACAGTCGCTTCAGGCGTCATTCTCCTCGGGATCCATGACTGCGACTACGCAGTTTATTAACTTTTGTTTGTTTTCCGACTGCTCTGATTTTAGAGTGAATCAGTTTGCTGCTCGTCTTGAATGCTGGATCCCTGGTTCTTTGCTGTAATTTTCTGAGTTTCCTCTTATGCTTCAATAATCTCCCACATTTATTTCGTTGTCCCTCATTATATAACTCGAAACAGACCACATGGAAGACGCCATGTCATTGACGTTGTTTACTGGCCGTTGCGTAGCAATGACTCACGTGTTTTCTACCGCGGCAGCATGTTTACCGGCCGTCCCTAGCAACAGCCGCCTCTTGGCGCTCGGCTGTTTGGGCTTTCATCCATTATGGCACAATATAATTGAGTAAACTATAGTAGGTTCCCAAGAAGGTGGTTGTCGTCAAGCTTGAAGATTTGGTGGATGACTGACAGATCGCCTTAAGAAGCTGGCACCACCTGTAAATTGCAGTGTATTAAATGGATCTTGTACAAATGGGTTGTGAGTTTGTGGACTGTATTCATTTAATGCGGGAAAAAATGCAGTGCCTTTATTGTTCTTGTGAACATGGTCATGAACATTCGGGTTCCATGAAAGGCGGGGAATCTATTGTACATCTGAGGGAGTGTCAGCTTCTTAATAAGGGCTTTGTTCCGAGAGTTTTGCTGTTGCTTATGGAGAGGTTTCTCGACAGCGCGGATGGTATTCAGGCGGTTGGGTCGTCAGGAAGAGTTGTGAATCTTTGGTGTCGCCATGCTGTTAATCTTGCTGCTACCGGCATGACTCCACATATGAACAGTGTGGGTATACGTGTCACTTCGTGTTTGTAAACTTACCAGCACCGAGCCTGTGCAGACCCCAGAGGTTGGCGCGGAAATGTCGCCACTTATCACGGGGCCCTTAAGATTTGCGTGCTAACAGTCAACTGCAGGAGCCGGGATAGCTCAGTCGGTATAGCGACTGGCTACGGACTGGACGACCAAGGGGTCGGAGTTCGTGTCCCGGTAGGATCAAGAATTTTCTCTTCTCCACGTGTCCACATCGGCTCTGGGGCCCACTCAGCCTCCTATCCAATAGGTGTCGGGAGCTCTTTCCCCGTGGGTAAATCGGCCGGTACGTGAAGCTGACCACCGCCCTCTAACTAGTGCAGAGGTCAAGAAAATATGGATCTATACGTCCACTCCCCCATACGTCTTCATGGCGTAATGCTTAATTAGTTAAGCACAGGAACAGTAGTCAACGGCATCGCCCTTAATATGTAAGACGGAATCACAGGTTCAAGTAAAGATTTTCTGTCCACTATCATTTAACGATTCTATAAATACAGAATTTGTGTCGCCTGGTTCTCCGAGCCACAGTCGTCTTGAAATAGCCCAGTCCGACTCAGAAGCGTAGGCCTACTTAATCGCAATCCATAGATTAGCGATTTAATCAATTCTGTGCTTTTAAAACAGTGCTGTAAGAAAACTTAGTTGTTAGCTGTTGTTCTGGCCACGTGAGGTTGCCAGTATAGAATTTCAGTAAAAGAAAGCCGGAATTTTATGCTTCAACATTACAAGTTGGATATATGTGACTACAAACTGAACTCATGTTGAAGTAATGCATCTAACTAATGAACTCTGTAGAACAAAGTCGTTCTTGAGAAGCTGTTAGTTGCATTTCTAGTTAGGACAGTCATCGTCTTGTATAGAATCCCACAGATTTATTTTTCGTCTTATTCCCTATCTAGAGCCACATGAAATCAGTTCGCACACACGTCCTTTTCTTACTCCTTTAAGATCTATTTTAACATTTTCTTCCCATCTATACCTAGGTCTCGCACATTGTCTCTTTCTTGCTGGTTTTAGGATGAAATTCTTTGCGCATTTTTTATCGGTCCCCTGCTTTTTACATGCCCTGTACACATTATCGAAATACGAGTATATAGCATAATCTAACTTAGGAGGTTTTGTCCCGTCTATGTACAACGTCGTTCACTATTCTTTTTTCGTATTCCTTTACTGGACACTATATGTTTCGACCTAACTGGCCATCTTACGGTGTACTGATTGTTATGGTTAAGGATTCTGATGCTCACTGCAATGTGGGTTTCTTTCGTCCTGTTGTAGTTGCCTCCGGTTATTTTGGTTATGTTACCTAAATAAAACTAATGGTAACCCACATAACCAAAATAACCAGAGGCAACTACAACAGGACGAAAGAAACCCACATTGCAGTGAGCAGCAGAATCCTTAACCATAACAACCAGTACATCTGAAGATGGCCACTTAGGTCGAAACATATAGTGTCCAGTAAATGAATAGGAAGAAAGAATAGTGAACGACGTTGCACAAAGACTCCTAAGTTAGATGCATACAATGCAAGAGGATGCTGAAATATGACATTATATAACATAATGAGTTGACATTATTATCTGCAAAGTTACAGCGTGCTGTTGGTGTGTCATATTCTGTTGCTTTAAATACATACTTAAATTCCAATATGGGCATGTTTATGGAAGCGCTGCCTGTGTGCATACAGGTTTTCTTCACTTCAGTATCACAAAACTTCATGCAGTTAACGCCGACCGAAAGACCTGCATGCCATAACTAAAACGCGGAAACCTTGGGAAGGCAGTTTCAGGACAGTCATCCCTTCTAACGATCTGCACTGTCGCAAGAGGTAATAAAATTTCGGGAGATTAAGTTATGCTAAACTGGTAATTCCGCCGTGTCGCCGTTATTATGCTTCGTGTCCTCTGTTTTCCAGATCATCACGGTCACGGCATCATGACGCGCATGTCATGGCTGTTCAGGTGCCTGGAGTCATCCTACAAGCGACAGTTCTGTGTCTGTTTATGTTATGCAACCAAGGCTTAATAATATTTTTATATTTGAGTCATTATGTAACGCTGCTTTAGTTTGCAGTGGTTGTAATTTCGAATGGGTGGGGATAACTGCGAAGCAGTCATGATCTATTTTGAGCGACACTCACGCGTTCATCTTAAAGGACCAAAGAAAAGCACAAAAAATTTTCGATACCCGACCTGTGAAACGGGTATCGAAATACAGACCACCTAAATACAGAGCAGAAGCGGTAACCGATCGGCGTGACGTCCGGTTTTGTGAGTATGTTATTGGTATAATAAATTTCTGAATATGGAAGCACTGAACAGCTGAACACAATTTGGATTGTATCCATTAACCAAAAGATTTCTGAATTGAGTGCTTGTAACTTAAGGTCCTTTTTTCTTTTCCTTATTGCTGATAGCTCTTGACTTATCGAATACCCCTTGGATTGTTCGGATTTCTGAGTTTTGAATAGTTTCTGTAGATAGGATACGAAATGAAAAAAGATTACTGTGCGTACTTGCATAGCCTGTCTAAGACAGTGATTCTTAAAGACGTTTCGCAGAGTTCCGCATGTAAGTGCCACATATGTAGATCCACATAACCCGTTAAACTATCGTAAACATGTTATGCCCAGTTGTTATATTTCATATGTGCCTCTAGCACGAAAATAATGCAGTGTCGCTGAAGCAGTTAGCTGGGTACTGGTAATAAAGGCCTGAAAGAGTGTGAATAGCCGTATTCACGACGTAGGCCTAATATCTGTGATTTTACATGCGTAAATTTGTTATTAGATCCCGAAATGTATTCGGATGCTAATCTTAAAAGACTGGACGAGTTTACACTAATGGAAAAACAATTTTGTCCAAATGGAATCTTTGGTCGAAAGACGAGAAGGGAGAATGAGGGCAGTTGTGAGACGCAGACGTAGGTGAAGGATAAAATTAAAATGGATCTTAAAGGAATGTGACACGGGAATGTGGAGTGGAGACCAGTATCGGGCCGTTGTGAACGTGGTGATGGACCTCAACGGTGCCATTTGCCTGCTGTTACAAGATCTACTCACATTATTTGCATAAAATAATTTTAAACATTTTAAAAATAAATGTTACAGAATTATTAAAATCCTTCATGTTAATTTACATCTATTGCTAAATTCCTTAACTATCTTGATTTTCTCCTGTGGCAGGCCGGCTCAGAGCCGTTAAAATATTGTCACGCGTTTATGGCTCCATGACTAACAATAACGGGTTCCGGATTTGGTTTGTTGACACCTCGTACAGTCTCTCTCATAATCACAGTCAGTTACCATAACTCACAATGAATCTACTGCCGAGGACTGGCTCCATTCTCATTCTCTTTCTTCTGCGGCTGACAACTTCAGAACTTGACTCTCTTACGAGTTTACTTTGCACGGACCCCACGGAAAACACAACCTGTATTATTGACAAAGTTTGTTTACCGCGCCTTGCCTAGCAATGAATCTCTTATTGTTCCCCGCATCTGCTTATGCGGGGATATGTTTAGCGACTCGTTGCCTAGCAATGTGCATGGCGCGGACTTGCTCCAAATAAAATAGGCAGCGAAACAGAATATGAAAATTAGACACCCCCCAATACATCACCACTTCCAGTGTACCATGAGCATAGTTGCCACACAGCCCTCTAGTCTCGCCGCGGCACTGTTAACATTGCAGAAGCCGGTGAAGTCCTCGTCACTCAGTGGCGGGGTGGCAGCACCACCCCGACACACTGAACTGTTGCTAACACGAAAGAGAGGAACTTGAGTACGGAGAATGCAGACGGATGGACTGCGTAGTAGGAGTGGCGGTTATGGCCCTTCTCTGCTAACAGCAGGGCTCGCTGCTCCAATGCAGGGTTTCATGCAATCGTTGTGATCCTAGTTGTCGGACATGATGTGTAAATATTGTTTGTGTTACTAATGTCATTAAGATCGCGTTCAGCTTCTTCTGGTTACTTGGCCCTCGCCTCTCAAAAACAAAGTTAACCCTCGGCTTAATTAATTAAGCATCACGCCGTGAAAGGGTATGAGGAGTGGATGGATAGCACCACCATTCCTAACCTGGGTCAGCCTCGCGCCCCTATTGCGTTGCCATTGGGGAAACAGCCTCTGGTACCAATTGTATAGGAGGCTGGATGGGCCTCAGAGTCCGTCTGGACGTTATACTGAGCTATCCCGGCTGCCCGCTCTTTGGTACATATTGCAGTAAATTTGTTCAGCTCTGAGTATATCATAAATTATTTGGCCTGTATTGTGTTTAAAACTTCGAAGAATCAAGGCAAATAGGTTCACGTTTTGCAAGAAAAGGCTGTGAGACCTCTTCCTCCTGGACCGCCCTTCCGTCGTTTAGAAGCTATGATTTCGCGTTGTTGTATTATTTCTTTCTCATTGTGTTGTTATCAGGAAGAGACGTCCCCAAGACAACATAGTCATTTTTTATCTTCATTGTCGGTCATTTCATGACACAGCTAGAAGGTAAATGCTGCTTGAAACCCAGCGAAGCCATGGCAGAAGTACTGTTTGGAACTCTGTAATCGATTTACCATTAGCTACAGTGAAACATTTCTACCTGCTCACATTTACTCCACAGATCCACTTGCAGCAGGGTGAATATTTGAGAAGGCTAGGCAATGATAAAGAATATATAGGTATTCTTGGCGAAACCGAAGAAACTTCAGAATTTACTGTAGATTGAACTTCGTGCCAGTTTCAGCTGTAGGTCTGTGTTACGTATGATTGTGTGTCAGTTTCTGAATAGAAGTGAATATCCGAGAGACCGGTGGAATTACGGAATGCATAATCTTGATTGTTTGTCTGCGTAAGTGTAACTGCATTTAATTAATTTACTCGCAGAGATTAAAGTCGCCCACTCTCTGGACGTCACGTACAAGAAAAGGCGCAATGACATGTGAAGGGCAGCAAGGAGTTGTAACTTTGTTACGCACTTGTCCGCTGTTATTCTGTTCAGACGCACCGTGTGTCATTTTGTATCAACACAATTCGCTTCATCACAGTAACACGAAAACTTACGTGTGCTGCCTTTTGGAGCGTATTTGACATGCCACGTGTATCAGGAGAGGGGATCGGATAACGGGACAAAACTGTTACGTTTGGAGAGCTGAATTCATGGTAAACTAAAAAGGGAATATGCGGTTTAAGTCAGTAAGTACGGTGAATGTAAGTAGCTTCAAAGCAGTTTGTACCTTACAGTACGGTTGCTGTTCGTTTTACTGTGGTTCCTTTTATCAGCATAAATCGAAAGACACTTCACTGGTACAGTCTGAAGTGGGGGCCGCCATTTTGTAATGGGTCAGTGATGGTGTTGCCAGCTTTATACGGAAGTTAAGAGATTCAGTAATGAGAGTGCATAATAATGAGTTGGTAGTAAGTATGTAAAATATGTCAATTCTTATTTATTGGCTTCCTAGGCCATAGCTCAAGCGGTTAGTCGCTGGCTTCCCAGCAGGTTTTCTCCGAGTATTTCGGTTTCCCCTACCAATCTTCATTCCACCATTTGCTCCACAATCACCCTCACCTATCATCTGGGGCTGGTACAATAGGCCAGAAGTGGCCGCAGTGCAAGGGACTCAGTCCCACCCCACTAGCAATAAAAAAAAATACTGGATTCCTCTCGTATTTATTGCTGTCAGTGATCTGTTATGGGCAATGATCTGGAAAACACATCGTTAAGAGATAACGACGTTAACAGACGGCATTTCAATAAGAATCAAATTAAAATAGCTGAGATACGAGTATATTCTGCCTTTCCAGTACTTCTTATGTCAAATAAAACTTTTTGAGTGATACTTTTATGTTATATAAGCAGTTTTATTTTATTATTTCCGGTTTGAAAATTACAGACCATGAAAACACCGACAGTAATTTACGAGAATCACGTTGTATGATACCATGATATATACGAGGGGGCACCCAAAAGAAACCGAACTTATTTTTTTTTTAAACTTATTTATTCAAATTTTAAGCACAAACCTTCAATCCCCTTCAAAGTACTCTCCACTTACACTAATACACTTGTTTAGTCTTTTATTCCATTTTTCAAAACATTGTCTAAATTCGTCTTTTGAGATGCTTGACAGCGCCTCCATCGTTTTTTTTCCTTCACCTCAGCAACATCAGCAAAACGCTGAAAAAAAGTTTTGAGCATTTCGGGACTCTTCTTTCAAAGCACAACATGCTTCCACGCGACCTTGTTTTTGTTCANACCTGTATATTGCGAATTCAGCACCTCGTTTTGTGATTGTACGTCATGCACTGGTGATTATTTATTGCTGTATTCACCTCACTCCCAAGTATAAAAAAGTAAAAGTATCCCTGTAACAGGCCGTAAAGGTCCGTAGGGTTGTGAGATGTTGAGGTTCCCACATTTTCTAGACAATCTGCTCATAGATGACGGCAAGGTTGTCAGCCTTACGTGCCGGCCGCCCTTTACCCCTAAGAATATTCCTGGTACACATTTCTGTTAGAGGCTGAGTCGACCCGACGGCCATAGTGCGGCTGGAAGGTTTAGGTCAATTGGAAAAAAAAAATCCAATGACCTCATCGGGACTTGAACCCGCGACCTTCCGGCTTGTAGCGTGCTGCCTCAACCAACTACGCTACCGCGTGCCCCTCGCTCCTAAGTATATGAGGACATATTGCATCGGAACATTCAAGTATTGCAGTATCACTGGAAGACACGATAGGTTAATCCTGCCACGTATGCAGCCTGTCAGCCACTTGGAGAAATATGAGTGCTAAGCAGCCGGCGCACTGCGCAGCAGAACGGAGTCTGTACCCTACAAAACCCGAAATTATCACTGATATGAAGACGCTCGATGAAGTTTTTGTTGTAACTCATTCGTTATAGTGGCCAGGCTATAGGCTAGGCGACCAAGGAATCTGGGCTCGATTCATGGCAGGGGCAAGACATTTTTCTCTTCTCCACAGCGTTCACACCAGCTCCGGGCCCCGCTACGCTTCGTATACAACGGGCACTGGGGGACCGTTTCCCAGGGATTGATGTAGCCTCGTCCATTTTCATAATTTCCAATATTGAAGCACATTTAAAAATATCACCCAAACCAGTAAACTGTCTGTTGTTTCCACCACTGTTATAAAACGTACAGCCAAGTTTGGGAAATATACGACGTAAATTGGAAATCTAGCGTCGTGCTGGTGGAGGAGCCGTTGGAAGGCACATTTCTGCCTGTTATGCTGCATGCAGTAGGAAACATACATACATGCACACATGTATATGCGCATGCCTACCTAGGATACACGAACAAATGAGGGCCATGCAATATACAGTATGAGTTGTCTGGCTTCTTTTGTTCTCTTTCTAGGTTTCGGTACTCGTCGGCGACAGAAATGTGCGTGGAGCTAAATTAACCCTAGCTCGCGCTATTGTAGTCATCCGCCTTGTAACGCTTTTATAAAATACTCGTACACCATCGTAGTTACTCACCTTCATTATCCATTGGGCTGATGAGAAAAATTATACAGGTGCTCGCGTGTTCACTTCCAGGCGTCGATAGCACACAGCTTCTAACGTACTGGAAAGCTGTCTCTGGAATTTGGTTGCAGTTGTGATGCCCTCTGGGCTTGTGTGCAGTTGGATTCTGTGGAGAATTTGCTGCTATCCAGTTGGAGGATTCGTATACTTTTTTGTATAGCCTACAGGCGAATGTCCTGAGTATTTGTTTCAAATAGACCATATCCCTCCTTCAAAATCTTTAATAAGTCGCCGGTTTCTGTCACCTATGCTCTGTAGCTGCTGTAATTGATACATCATCTTTGCATAATATAAGACTTGCCATTCGTGTTTAGCTTTTCGTCCTCTTTCACACTATATATATAACTCTACATGACGTAAGAATCTGGTCATTTAAAGTGAGATGTTGAAATACACATAAATAAAAACACCGTTCGGTAGGATGTTTTTGGGTTCAGTCCCTAACCAGTGAAGACTATCTCTAAGACCCGACCCATCTCCTTATGGGGTGGTTTTGAGTCGCTGACATTCTGTTATTGAATGACTCTTTTGACAAATGCTTCGGCGTCAGTGAGAGTTTGGAAAGAGGGCGCTGCTAATTTGATTGAGAAAAGGGAATCTTAAGTGAAGAGAAATTCGTGGTAACTCAGATATGTTAACTGTCGCACACAGAAATGAATCTCGCCGCTTGAATAATAACCAGTTTTGTTTGCAGTACTCGTGTGGTCACGTACATCGGAGTTTGTTAAAGTATTAGTCCCGTTTGCGACGGTTAGATATTAATAGCACGGCCCTCTGACAGTGTTTACTCTCGGGCACATCGTATAGAAAAACCGTTATAATCTTAAAAACGGATACATAAAAACCAAGAGCTTGATGGCAATGACAATTTTAGAATGGCTTCTACACGCGCTTCTTAATTTAATTGACCCTTCTGGCTTGCAGTAGCTCACTCAGTTTAATGACAGACTGAGGGCTAGATGACGGGTTTGATTCCCGATAAATGGAAGAACTTTCCTCCTTTCAAGTTGTTACCTGGTTTCTTTCCTCCCGGGGTAAAGCTTCTATAGTTTGTATTGTATTACTCGCCTTTCTCTGTGACAGAGGTTAAGAATGCATGAGGTGTATTTCCATTCCCCCATTTTCTTCGTATCTTGGGGCTTAAGAGAAGATACTGCAACTGGATGTGAGAAAATTGAGTGGCGACACTCAGAGTGCGGCTTGATGTTTGTATTTAAAAACTTGAGAACATCAACATGGTGTTATATCTGGATTGTTAATAATGTCATTTCCATGCCCCATGCTGTTATGTATAAAATGTATCTAGTCAGAATAACTGACAGTAACTTTTCAAGTCGGCCTTCGTAACTGTATTTTTGAGATTCTCCTAGCGACGGTCATTTCGAAATAGACCATTTTGAATAAAAATAATTGCCTACTCTTGGATTCGGCATTGCCAACATCTACTCAGAGGCTCACGCAGTCTGTCCACTGGGCACCAGGAGCTCTTTTCACGGGATAAATTGGCCGGGGCTTGAAGCTTTTACTGCCCTCCGTTTGGTATGGAAGTTAGGATTGCTTGGAACTACTGCTGTACTCCCCACACATTATAACGGCGTCGCACAAGTGAAACGGTTAGTTGCAAAATGGAACATGCTTTCCCCTCTGCCATTTCATATGTTCCCTGTTGCGAGTAACCGGTTCAGTTAAGCACAGGAATAATATATTCCTTAGCCACATTTATCGATAATAGCCAAGTGCCCCATAGACAACGCCTAGTTTGCACTGGGCCAGAAACCATTGTCTCCCATCCACTTTAAAACAAGCCTACATCTTCGTTGTGTGTTAGGTTCCGACGAGTGTACTTCGGAAAAGAAGACGTTACATATGATGAAGAATGCTTATTGATCTGCCCTGGTGCAGTGCGCTCGAGATCTTTGAAGCCAACATGCCGTCAGCAGCATATGTTCAATAGCCTCAGATAAAGAATGGTATGATGATTGTGTGGGAGGAAGATATTTCACATTTTGCCTGGGGGGGCTGACAAAAATCGCAGAAACGTCGTTCAGTATAGCAAAGTTCCGAGGCTGGTATGAAGATATCTCCAACTTTTGCCTGGAGGAACTGACTAAAAGCGCGAAAAGGTCGGTCAGTAGAACAAATTTCCGAGGCTAGATTCGAACTTGTGACCTGTCATATACAAATTATTGACCAATACACCTCAACGTTCGGTCTGCCGAGTCTGAAGGTGGAGTATGGTCGGTAACATGGCCAGGATTCGATTCATGTACCGTCACCTCCAGAATATAATACCTCTGCATTGGTCGCATCTGTACAATGATGCAGACAGTGTTTTAGAGATTGGTTTGTTGTACCGTTACAACGAACGTTATGGACGTCCTTCGGTCCTTGACCTTCACGGTCGCCTTGCCTCGAGTTATTAATTAATATTAAAAGAGTTACAGCATCTGGTCTGTCGTGTTCGATGTCAGCGAGTGACGGATCGATTGCGTGTTGAGTGAAATTCACAACACGCATCACACAAAGGTCACGATCCCCCACACTCGACGCACGCGTATGTACATGTCAGCCGTCGTTACTATGGAAACCTATTGCCTGTTATCACAGAATTGCCGCGTTGGGTAATTTGTTTTCCGCTTTGCCTTGTGCTTTCAACTGTAAATTGTAAACTGTAACAGTAAGACGTGGTCAACTAGCCCGCAGTATTATTAATCTTTTCTGTAGTTCTTGCATCCATTGTATAAAGCTAATAGCACTATCATGCCTTTTGTCGGATAGGCCATACAAATTTACGAAATTCAAAATAAGAAATTTATGTCGAACTTAGATACTAGACTCTATGCCATGTATTGAAATAAGTAAGGACTTCAGAAGCAGAGTGATGTAAGTAAAGAAAATTTGATGTTGAGAATGAAAAGCTTTTCATGTTCAAATGCAGCGTGTACAAAAATTATTGGAGCGGTTTCAAGCTGCCGTAACGGCTTTGGAAATGCACGCAGAAGTATGTTTCCCACATGGAAGGTAACAGCGGGGACAGCGGGTACTCAAGTTTTGAACGCATGCGCAGTCCGACTCCCCTTCCCCCCTCTCTCGATCCGTGACGTTTCAAAGAGTAAATGGCGGCTTCGGAGAAGAAAGCGTTTTTCGTGCAGCAATTTACGAACCTTGAATCAGTTGTTTTTGTTCAGCGACAGTTTCGGAGTGATCTCCCATCTGCCAACAGCATTAGGCGTTGGTATCAGAAGTTCCAGACAACGGGGTGCCTTTGTAAAAGAAAGAGTGCAGGACATCCGCGTGTAACAGGAGGAGGTGTGGAACGGGTGAGACGGTATTTTCTTCGCAGTTCGAAGAAATCCGTGCTCCTTGCAAGTCGTGAATTGGAGATGTCGACTGCAAAAGAGACTGGAAATGAAGCCCTGTCGACTTCACTTGGTGCAGTTCCTTCAGTCATGTTTGGTACACGGTGTAAAATAAAAGTGATTTCTGAGAACAAGGAAATAGTACATTACAGTGTTATAGCTTGAAGACTATATTAAGAAAATCAATTATGTTTGTGCCTCAGTATATTTCATCAAATAATAGGGCCCACAATTACTTTCTTTACTCTTGTGAGAAATCTGTAATAGTGTAGCCTTTGTGATATAATTCATATAAAATTTAATAGTATAGGCTCTTACTAAATAAGAAAATATAATGATAGCGTGTTCACATATGTATATTAAACATTATAGGCACATTTAATAATTTTCTTTCTTCGATATTTATTTTTAGGTTGGTCATACTTGTTCTGTGGTTAGCAAAAGTTATTTTTGAAATATATAAAAAGAAACGATATATTTAATATATCTTAGATGGAATCCAGTTTAACACTCGGAAAATGAATGTTCAATCTAGTGTGGAACCAAGTTAGACAATTTTAAAATTTACACCAAGAGATAGCGTAGTTGGTTGTGGCACTATGCTACAAGCCGGAAGGTCGCGGGTTCAAGTCCCGATGAGGTCATTGGATTTTTTTCAGTTGACTTAATCCTTCTGGCCGCACTATGGCACTGGGGTCGACTCAGCCTCTAACAGAAATGAGTACCAGGAATTAATTAAATAATTGTCCTGGGAGTAAAGCGCGGCCGACGCGTAAGGCTGACAACCTTACCGCCATCTATGAGCAGATTGTCTAGATAATGTGGGACCCTCAACGTCTCACAACCCTATGGACCTTCATGGCCTGTTACAGGATAGCTTTACTTTTTACTTTTTTACATTACACCAGATGATACTACTACTACATGACTACTTTTACAATGTCCATATCATGAGGTGCTGATCACAGTGGCCCCGCTGCCTAAGGCATGAAATGTGTTCGCCCTCTCGAACGTTTAGATCTTGGGTTCAAATCCCACTTAAGGCATGGATGTCTGTGTTTATTCTGTGCTTGTATTAGGTAGCATCTTTGAAACGGGCTGACCCCCCTCCAAAAAGCCCTACCGACTGTCTTAGATTAAGAAATTGAAGTGAAACGAAACGTCTCGCGGATGCTCTATGCCCCAAGTGAGAGCAACAGGAGTAGAAGAGGAAGCAGATATCATGAGATGACCGCCGCTGCTCAGTGGTAACAGTCTAGCGGTTAGGGATACCAGGCCACTGTTCGGATGAACCCGGTATCGATCGTGACCGCCGCCACTGACCGTAAGAATAAGAAAGATAACGAATATGTCATTATAATCACAGTCACCGGATTGCACGTTACAGATTGGTATAGCGGTAACACTGTAAACTTACATTCGGGAGGTGTTCGATTCGAATCTCTGACAGAACACAAATTATCCTGACTTAGGTTTTCCCTCGTTTTCCTTAGTCTCTCCAGGCAAATGTCTTATTCGATTAGGACACGACCGCTTCATTCCAAATCCTTTTCAATTAATTATTCATCAGTCATCCTACCATTCATGATATGAGATCTAGATGCTGACAGCGTCCTAAAATGACCGGCAAGAAATCCCTTGGGTATGGAAGTGGAGCAAACTCAAAACGATATATAGGCCTGCATAGGGCCGCGCCCAACATATTAATCAGTCATGGTCACGGACTTTCAGAGAATCCTTAGCACTCCTGGAATGTACGCCTAAGGCTGGGGCCACACGAGCGCACAAAATGCGTCCGTTGTAACGAACGTCGTGACGTCCGTTGTAGAAATAAACAAGAGAGGCGAATGCTGTGCTTTTCTTCTGGCTCCATTGCAGACAAAAAAACTACGCACCGCATTGTACAACTGTGTTGTGTCCTCAGCAACGTCCGTCATAAAGTACGTTCGTTACAACGGACGCATTTTGTGCGCTCGTATGCCCCCAGCCTAATAGGGCATTGTAGTGATGTTTCAAGATTCTCTCAGAAAGAAAGATATGCCCGTAACTACCGGAGCAACCCCGCTCTGTGCGAACCCTGGGAGTTACTCGTCCCGCAGAGCATCATCAGTTTCCGTCCCGTCTTTATTAAGTAATTCAGGCTTATAATTGAGGTTATCAGTATTTGTAACAAGTCGACATGAGGATATGGGACATAATCGTATTGAAAATGCGAAAAGAGGAGGTATTCAGCAGCGAAAGTATCAAATGGGAAATTTATTTATCTACGAAGTAATTAGGAGTAGATTAAATTCTGAGAATTTTTGTTGCCCTCGTACTGTACCCAGAAGTTGGGGGCCTCTCACTAAGGCTACGTGATGTCATAGTCCAGAAGGCCACAATATTACTCTTCGCCGCGCTGGAAACCTCAGATTTCAAATTCATGTATGGTCGGTACATGTGTTTCCCGACGACTGTTGTACTACATATGTGTGACACTTGGTGCGAGTGTAGCAGGGAGCTAGAAACCGTTACCTATTGATTGCCTTAATGATACTCTTTACCATATATCATTACAATGATTAAATTAGTGAAGACGAGATGGGCGGGACATGTAGCACGCTTTAGGATTAGAAATGCGTATGTAGTGTTAACCGAAGTGTTTGAGGGGAAGATCTGGTCTAGAAAACCGAGATTAACGGCTGTGGGGATCCGTTCCCCTGACCACACGACACCCTCTATCCGCAAAAGTTGGCACTAACTTCGCCGACAAGCGGTGGTCTTTCGGTCGGTATAGTTCGCTTGCGGACTACAGGCCACGGAGTTTTTTTTTTTAGGGGAAGAAACCACTCGGGAGACCTATATTGGAGGATGATAGCAAAATAACTCATTTTTTCAATGTGCCGGGGGGGGTTACATTTTAGTTCGTATGATTTTCAAGTAGTAGTAGTAGATTTGGTCAGATAATGACAAGGTTTTAGTTTTTCATTTGATAAGAGTCCGGATAGAGCTAAACTTGAAGGGACAGTAAGGGAGCATTGGAGAACGTATCTCAAAAGATGATAAATTGAATTGTTTTCCTGCCTTACCCAACTACAGTTCCTAACAGTGCCGTTCTCCATATCGCCATATCTTTAGATGAGTTGAAGGGCATAGACATTTCCTGTCGTATTTTTCTCAATGCCATCTGTTTCGAAATTCTTTGAAGTGGGGCGCATAATCTGTTATCTCAACGCGAAACTTCCTGTGCGTTTCGCACTACCAGAATATTGCGAAGGGTTCAGCAGAACTTTGGAAAGATGTTATTTTAGAACAGTTTTCTTCAGTGCCAAATATAATTCTAGACTCTTAACAACTTCCGATAACAAGCAATTCCCTTCAAAGACGCAAGTGAAAAATTTATGTACTATCGCATCCGGTCCGCTAGATGTCACAGCCAATGTTGATATGATTCGAACGTTTGCCACTAGATGGCAGGGAAGTTGGTTAGCGGCGGGATGTCGTAATCTTCGTTGTGGATGGAACTGTGATTGTGATGCCTCTGGTGGAGAACTAAAGAAAGCGGAAGACAAATTCTACGATTATCTCGCATGTGACGAAATGGGTTGACAAGGCGCAGTGGTTGTCTTGTTCTGCAGGTCATGTTAGAAAGTAGGATCGAGACATTTGGTGGATATTTTAACAATTCAAGGTTCATTTCAGCTTTCATGTTACGTGGCAATGTTAAGCGTCCTGTACAAATATTATAATGTGACATGTCTGATAAAGCCGGGGAAGCAGGACCAGAAGAGAGGCCGTTGCTAGGCAGCGGCCTTATAAACACGTTTTAATGGCAGCCAACAAGACATTAGCAGAATCATTTTCTGTTTTCTCTTCAGCAAAATATTAGTGACCTTTTGGCCAGAACAAAAATGTGTTAATGGATATTTTCATTATTATCCCAGTATACCTCTATATAACCATAGACACAGTTGTGGTGGTACCCCCTCACCCCTCGAATGGCATCCTATCCCAGAAATTCCGAGAAACTTGGTGCCATTATGTTACAATTTCATGCTATCAGTAATATTAATATGGCGGCCATGCGAACATGTAACACGGTAGCTACCCTAGTACATCACTGTAGGATCTTGAAACTGTATATGATATGGGATATAAAAAGAATATGTAGCTTTTGATTGAGCATTTTTGGTGAATGTGATAGCTGGAAGCTGCACTTAATTTTCGGTTTGACTGCGAAACCTAATGAAGAAATGTAACTAGGCATGTGACATTTTCTATGGAGGCAAAACAAACATGCCTACAAAATCTGGATGAATGCCTTTGTAGATATATTGGGTTTTTGGACTTTATCCATCGTCCTGGTTTCTAAGATAACTAATAAAAACACGACGTTTCGGAAACAGATCCAGTTTCCGAAACGTCGTGTTTTTATTACCGTATTTAGGCATGTATAGGCCGCACATTTTTTGCCAAAAATTCAAGAGGAAAACTGGGGTGCGGCTTATATTCGAAATATTCGAAATCACACTTAATTTAAAAAAAAATATATTCATAATTAGTAATACAGGGTGTAATACTCCTGAAATAATATTCCATGAAAATTATTTTTTCTATAATTTCTGTCTGAAAATTGTGCTGCGGCCTATACACGCGCGCGGCCTATACATGCGTAAATATGGTAGTTATCTTAAAAACCAGGACGATGGATAAAGTCCAAAAACCCAATATATCAGTGTGTTATACACCATCGTCAGAATCCTATAGTAACTTGGTAGATGTTAAAAATTGGAAACGCGCAGTCTAACGTGCTAGTGGAAATTGCACACGGAACAGGGACACTGTTGGAAGGTAGTCGCCGTACAATACAGACCGACGGCAGCAAGAAGTCTTGGAATAGCCGCCGCCAAGGATATTCGAGATGTCGCAGAAGTCACGTGATACCACAAGTGATAATAATTGTAAGGTGTGTAAGTGTGAGTTTCCAATAAAGATTCGCTAAATCCGAGACCCACGTAAAGTTATTTGTTGCGTGATATACCCAACACGTGACAATATTAAAATAGATCTTAGAGAGATGGGATGAGATGGTATTGATTGGATTGATCTGGCTCAGGATAGGGACCAGTGGAGGGCTGTTGTGAACACGGTAATGAACCTTCTGGTTCCATAAAATGCTGGGAAATTCTTGAGTAGCTGCAGAATTGCGGCTACTCAAGAAGGGCTCAGCTTCATGAGTAAGTAAGTAAGTAAGACTGAGAACTACTTTCTGAAGTCCTCCAGAGCGGAACACTGAACCCTATCCTCGGCTACATGAATCCGTTCCACACCCATGGGTGCTCGAAAGAAACGTTCTGCCACTTCCTGGTATTAATTTAAACTTTTGTCAACTTTAAGCATAAAGTTAATGCTTCAAAAAGTAATTTCCGACAGGCTTTATTTGCAGACTTCAAAGTATTCATTGTAACATGTCTACTTTCCTTGTGCTTATTCAGGCCTACTGAGCAACCTTTCACGTCATTTATCTTCTTAGCTCTTTTTAGTATCTTCGTTAAGGAAAATCCAGATGTGAAATCACCATGTTTTGTGCGTCTGTGTATTCCCCTTTTCAACTTTGTAAACAGTTTACCGATTTTCGCGAAGCTTGGTGTAAACTTATGGTATTAGAGGCCACCCCAGCACCACGGGTATTGATTTCGAACAACGTCATGGACATGCGAACTTGTGAGGTGGGTGCTGCTTCATTAGTGACCGTTTATACGTGTATAGTGTCTGAAATAATGTACGATAATACTAGTATATTTTTTGATAATATGCAAAGTTCTTGTTTTTTTTTTCTAAAAAGTGTAAAATTTATGTAACATAACGTCTTCATACCAACATTTGTATTCCCGGTTTGGTAGCAATGATTAATGGAGCACTGGTGCTGGAAAGAACCCCCGGTACTCACTGGATAGGGGGCTGGATAGGCCCCAGAGCCGGTCTGTTCGACGTGGAGAAGAGAAAATTCTTGACCCCACCATGACTCGAACTCCGACACCTCGATCGTCCAGCCCGTAGCCAGTCGCTATCCCGACTTAACGTAACGTAAAACAAAATGACAATGATAACAGAGCAATAAACCTGTCGGACTTGAAGTCTATGCAGTAGGAGAGCTGTTGCGGAAGTGCGTGTTAAGGCTACGGGTGTGTCTTCCTGTGCCAAGCTTCCATCCCGCGTTCCCTGTGCAAAGAGGTTTTGAAGTCCGGCAATGCCCGAATTCACCGTACTCTACCTGAATTCGTAAATTGTCTCCAACAGCTGAAAATAAATGGAATCAGAGTATCTTACGGTAGTGAAAGTGAAGACAGCGGTCTTGCGGGATTTGCGCCTTTTTCTGTAGTGCCGACGAGTATATTTTGATTCACATCCCAGAAGATCGTAATTGTAAGATAAGAATTTTGTGCTGAGTCTGTTTTAACACTTTTAGAATAGAAAAATCACGGTGGGAAGACCAGAAACCAAGATGGAATTGCTACAGAAAAAAAAAAGTTCCGCAACTTTCTCAGGCCTCAGAAAGTTACTAACCATAAATGAACCAGAATTGAGCAGTAGACAAATTTAAATAAGATTTCGACGACCGCGAAGCGGCCTTACAGGAAGCATTTTCGGAAAATGCTTGTCTGTCTTCAGCTCAAAAACTGTGCCGTTCCCGCTATTTTCAAATAAATGAAGACTGAAACATTTAAGAGAGTTGCGTTAGGTATATGTTTGTCAAACACGAGCTGTTGCTTTAACCAGTTGCAGCCAACAAACTAAGCCCATGCAGAAGATTCCTTATTGAGAGGCTAATATTCTCCCAGTTGGCCAAGAGTTTTATACTTGTTACGGAACCTGAAAGTTGAAGAAAGCAGTCTTCTGGGATTTGGCACCGTGTATATGTGGTGTTAACCGACGTTTCGGAGGAACGTATCGCCCCCATCTTCAGGGTTGAAGAAAAAGTTTAAGAAATCTGCAAGCAGTCTGCTTTACCGTTTCTCACGGTGTTGTCGCTTGCAGATTTCTTAAACTTTTTCTTCAACCCTGAAGATGGGGGCGATACGTTCCTCCGAAACGTCGGTTAACACCACATATACACGGTGCCAAATCCCAGAAGACTGTTTTCTTCATAGTCACCGCCGTGAAAGCCTCAAATCTTACAACCTGAAAGTTAATTACTTTTTTCTCAAGAACCCACCACAGGTCTCTGAGCTAGTTGAATCCACTCAGCGGTCTCATATCCTATGTCTTTAAAGTATATGTTAATGTATTTCTTCGTGAGAAGTTAATAGTCGTTCATGTAAGGTAAAAAGGAATATCGACTCACGGATGGCGGTGAAGTTATCAGCCACCCTTCACCCACCAGGAAGATTCCTCGTACTCATTTCCGTTAGAGGCTAAGTCGATCCCAGGGTCATAGTGCGGCTGGAAGGATTAAGTCAATTGAAAAATCCAGTGACTTCGATGGGAGCCGAACATACGACCTCCCAAGTTGTAGCGTAGTGCCTCAATCAGCTGCACTATCGCCTGCCCATAGTCGCTCGACTAGTTTAACAAATATTCCATGTTTTTCAGAACCCGGAGGTTTATTACCCTATTCACAGAACTGGTCATTGAACTCCGCCCTATGCCACATGGATAATTGCATGTCCTTACGTTCGACTGTCCCTTCATGCGCCCGCTATGTATTTGATCGTAAAGTAGAACGCAGAAATTGTTGTGGTATATGTTGCTTCCGTGATCTAAATGGAAATCAAAACCAGAAAATAACTTTCTCGCCGCCCAGCTTATTGATGGTGACTTTTAAGAGAATTTCTCGGATAAGCGAAGAATCTCTGTTGTCCTTTGCAGGCACCCGGTGTGGAGATGACGTGGGTGATCGCAGATCACGTGGCGGCTGCGGGTAGCCAGGAGCTCAGTGTCCACAAGGGGCAGCAGGTGGAGGTGTTGGAGCTGAATACAGCAACACCAGACTGGTGCCTGGTCCGTATGCCCACCTCCGGTTCGTCAGTCGACTCCCCACCTGAAGGTCTTGTACCTCTTGCTGTGCTGAAACAGCCACCACCGGGCCTCAAAACCTCTCCCTCCAGACGAGCGGCGGCGGACCACGATTCTGGTGAGTACTGCTTAAAATATTGTTTTAAATTTTCTTTCAGACTCGATGACATCCTGAGGAACAGAACGTCTACGGATATTTCAGAGTCAGAGATCTGTTGAATGCGGTAATAGAGGCCAGCCAAAGCAGTTATGATCTATAAAAGAATGGCACAATTTTTGTTCCGCTTTGGGTGTACGAGTATTATTTTGGTATGAGCTTCGTCTGTAGCTCGACATAAATCCAGGTTGTATTTCAGTTACTGCTATTTGCGTTTCGTCGTATCTTGGGTAACTAAACAGTTATCTTTAAACTTTTGTAGCGACTTCTTGAATCGTACATTTTGTCCTCTACAAAACCCCTTCCTCGCAAACAGACTCAATAATGTAATCGATGAGCTCTGGTGAACGGGCAGGCCAAGAAATTTGTCCATCTCTACCCAAATTTCAGCAGTTAGTAACTGCCCCAAGAAATTGCCGAGATATTGGGGGTGGCATGTTCGCGCCATAGCTCAAGCGGTTAATCACTGCCTTCCCACCGCGGCGGCCCGGGTTCGATCCCGGGTCTGGTCAGGTGGGATTTGTGGTGGACAAAGTGGCGCTGGCGTAGGTTTTCTCCGAGTACTTCGGTTTCCCCTGCCAATCTTCATTCCACCAATTGCTCCACAATCACCCTCACCTATCATCTGGGGCTGGTACAATAGGCCAGAAGTGGCCGCAGTACAAGGGACTTAGTCCCACCCCACTAGCAATAAAAAATATTTGGGGTGGGAAACGATTTTAGCATGTTATTCAAATTGTGCGGAAGCGTAATTTTTTAGCATATGCAGATACGAATTACTGTTCATTATATTCTGAGAAGAAAGACGGACCCATCATTTTACGTTGTATGAGTTATTTCCGTACATTCGCTTTAGAAATGGCTCTTTCATGATGCAGTTCTCCTTAGGGTGGTCTGTTACCACACATTAGGCTGTTATGTCTGTAATATCTGTCCCGTGGAGGTTGCGTCGTAATATAATAGGATATTTCTGAGATAATTCTTTTCATATTCCTGTCACTGTAGCAAATTCAAAGCGAGATTGCTTGTCAGTCCCAGTGAAGTGTTGTAGCCTGCCAAATATAAATTATATTAATACATACAAAGTAAGAAATTTTAAAAGTGTTATCCGTAAGACATACTTTGTTTCGTTTCTCTGTATTATTTTTCCACTCTCTTAATATCTGATTTTGAAATGCCTGTTTTCTCTTACGAGAATTCTTCAGACTGTAATATCGACACGTGGTCCTGCTGTATTTCAGCATTTGCTGAGTTTCAACGTGGAGAATCGGATGTGGTGCGGTCAGAGTCAACGTTGGGACCTCCACTTTGTATGGTTCGGGTTCCCTGACATACTTAAAAAACGTAAGGGATCCCCATCAGGGCCGGCCCATCTTAAAAGAAATGAATTTGAGCATATTATAGCTACTTGCAGTGCCCTGAAAAGCGTGAGTGGAGAGTGGAGAGTGGAGAGTGGAACTATGGACGACTTGCTGTTCTGTAACTGCTCCGAACAAGTCGGCGTGACTTACATTCGGACTTGTGAGAAAATTTTATCGACCGATCGGTGTCACCTGGCGTGGATTAATGTTCATTTGATTACCCGGTAAGACTATATGGCATATAGTCCCATTGCTTAACTAATTAAGCACTGCGTCATGAAGGCGTATGGTGGAATGGATATATAGATCCACATTTTCTTGACCTCGGCACTAGTTGGATGTGAGCGGTCAGTTTCACACCCCGGCCGCTTCATCCCCAGGCAAAGAGCCCCCGGTACCCGTTGGATAGGAGGCTGGGTGGGGCCCAGAGCCGGTCTGAACGACGTAGAGAAGAGAAATTCTTTACCCTACCGGGACTCAATTCCGACCCCTCAGGCGTCCAGCCCATAGCCAGTCTATATTGACTACGCGACCCCGGCTCCCACTTATATCAGTGGTACACATATTAAAGCATCAAATTCTAAGTATATCTCAATGAGGCGACGGTTTATTATATATGTGGGTGTGCCAGCACCTTATATTGAAGCTTACTGTTGCATAGTTGCTTAAGTATCAACTGTATTTTATTTTCATTCACATAGCGTATAAGCACCAGCCACCAAACAAGACATTACCGCCACATGTAGTAATGCGGGAAAGGAACTACATACCCCTGATTAGTACGCAGTTTTAAAAGCAATAATACCAACTACGCCGACAAGCGGCGGTCGCTCGGTCGGTATAGTTCGCTTGCTGACTTCAGGCCACTGAGTTTGTTTGTTTGTTTGTTTGTTTGTTTGTTTGTTTGTTTGGTAGGTAGGTAGGGGAGTTGAGGTGTAGCTCTTCTCCTTAGCCCCAACTCTGGATGGATGTGAATTGCCAGTCTCATACCCTTGGTTCTTTCCCGTCGTGCCCATTAGACGGGAGGATGAATGAAACTCATAATCTACCTGGACGTGTTAGGAAGAAGAATCGTTGTTCCTCTGAATCAAACCCCGGTCGTTCGGTCGGCTGACAGTTACTTTGCTAATTGACCTCTCCCTTCTCTTATGATTGTAATTAATACATTTCGGGGTGGGAGACGTACAAGGGTACAGTCGTGGACTATTTTAAGAAAATTATCATGTCATGTTCTTTGATTGGAAGAACACCTCAGGTTTGTCTCTTTACAGTCGTGAGTAAAACCGTGTTTCTGCAGAATAAGAACCAGTTGCCTTGCCCCCACTCGTAACATGAATCTGTAAACTGAATTAAATCCCAGTGTCACACTCAGAGCATTTAATACTCTCCATGTACAGAAGTAGGTAACGGTTGCGGTGCGTCAGTTTTTCACATGAAAATAAAGATGGCTGTCGTGTTTATCAGAATGTAGTCGGGAACATTGCACGCTCAGTATTTAATGTTGTTCATCGTAGGAATATTTTCGCCGAATTTTATTTTGAGTAAAGGATTCAGTGGCAGTAGGACTACTGTATTGTTTATATTTCCTGTTTGGCAATAATGTTGGTTATTTAGGTCACATTCCTAACGTCATATTTTTTTTAAAACCATCTGTGATTTGTGTCCAAAGAACACGCGCCGAGCTATGAGAAGTGCCATGTTGTTGACCATGTCTAATTATAGCGGATACGGTCGCCAAGTATGCAATGGCCCACCAAGAATTGGATGTAGTATTTGATGTTGCCCACCGCTGTAGTTACTACATTCTACACAGGCTAATGTCGAAACTCACTGGGCACATGTGTCTGCCCGGAGTAACAGCAGACTGACCTCCTTATCCGTTCCAGATAATGTAACACGTTTTGGTACACGCTTTTTTATTTATTTATTTATTTTAAGTTCACATTCCAGTGGAGTATTGCCACGCGTTATATCACAGAAGACAGTTCTATCATTTAATGACGATGGAAATAAGGAAAGGTTGGAAGGAATTGTACTGAACGTGACTTCCCCCCCCCCCCCAAACACCCATAAAACAAAAAAGTTTAGACGAGTGGGTTGTGCGTGGAGGGTTTGTAANGACTACGATATAATCAAACAAGTTGAGCCATTGAGTTGTTCGTGAAGAGTTTCATAAAAATATATATTGGCCCTGTGTAGGATGCGCCATCTATTAGAACGCCCGTTGAAAATTTAACAGTTTCACATCTAGAGTCGCGATGTCCAGAGATAACCATTTCATTGATTCACTCTTACGTAATACAGGTGATAAATTCTTTTCTTCTTCTTCTTCTTCTTTGACGCTACAGCCCCAATTAGGGCCTTGGACTACCTCCACGAAGCTCTCCGTTTCACTTCGGTGTACAAGATCTTAGACATTCGGTGGGACTCCTTGGGCGGGTGATCAGCTCGTCTCAAGGCCTCTACCTGTACACAAACACAGAAAACGCACATACACGCACAGATACCAAACATCCATGCCCTGAGTGGGATTATAACCCACGATCCCGGCTTCCGAGCGAGCGAAGACAGTGCATGCCTTAGACAGCCCGGCTACCGTGACTGGCTAGTGATATATACAGGTTATGAATTTGAGAAGTTTTTAAAAAAGACGACTCCATAAACATAACTACGGGCCTAGTAGTGTAGACGTACGTTGCTCTCGGCACAGGGCGACGCTGTAATTCTGACGCAGATGCTCTTCCTTCATTGCTGCCATTGCTGATTCTATTGGAACTGAGATCCATTTTTGCATTTGGTTCCCATGGAAACAACAGACCGACAGTATAAATTACATGGCCAGGAAATTCGTAGGTTATTCAGGCCACATTGCATAGCTAGGAAATAAAATTTAGGAAACTGTGATGTTGCCCATATGGAGCCAGGGCAGAAGCAGTTCATACAGAATGATGGAATGGGACCTCTTGGAGAACGTCCTTGGGAGATCGATTACGAGATGCAGGATAACATGAACAAGGATCGTGTGAAAACAAGCTGTGCGGGTGGCGTGAGGTTTTAACTGACTCGGGATCTTCTCCAGTGCCGGGATTTCATATTACCTTTGCTGAATCTTAGAGTTCTGCTACCAGAGTTGGCAAGATAGTGGTTAGTGTTCAACTTGAAGTCTGTCTCTCTCACGAAGTATCCTGCATTATTTGATTCGTGTTCCGATAATATATTTTGTATTATTTTCTGATACATTGATTTTCGTCAATCCTAAGTAAGTGGGTCTTCCTAACTTGTAACATGCTACACTTCTGTTACCCCATAAGCCCGCGCACACTACCGCTTGACTAGACGTTCTACGAGGAATTTCGGAGAAAATTTCAGTATTGTCGTGTATTACATTTTGCAGGTGGGTTGTCAGATAACTGTTATTCGCATTGTTTCCAAGCATTGACGGGGATTTCCCAGGTTCATACTCCGTTGTGTAATAAGCTCTGAATTCCGAAACCCAGTGATTTGAAACTTCATGGCTCTTATCTTTATTCGGAGCATATTCTTGAGAGTAATTACGAAGTATAATTAATTTCGTAGTCTCTGGTCACAGCAGGAAGAGTATTACTGTACGAATTATATCGTCGTGTTCATCTGCCCGCTTACCCACACTGCTGTGGCATCAATTTTGTGACCATCCAGTAATTTTCAGTGAAGACACGTTCTAATGTTATGCATATAAAGGTAATTAAGCCAACTCATGCTAGGAATATTTATTTTTCCCTTGGCACTACAGCCCCAGTGGGCCTAGGCCTACCTCCATGAACTTCTCCGTTCACTTCGGTTTTTCTAGATCTTACACATTCGGTAGGACACCTTGGGCGGGTGAACATCTCGTCGCAAGGCCTCTACCTGTACACAAACACAGAAAAACGCACACACGCAAACTAAATATCCACTCCCTGAGTGGGATTCGAACCCACGATCCCGGCTTCCGAGCGAGTGAAGACAGTACATGCCTTAGACCGCTCGGCTACCGTGACCGGCTGCTAGGAATATTTATCCGTCTGGATATCTCCGAATTCACCATTCGTTGAGTTTCGATAGAATTTTGTTTTGGAAAAGGGGGGGGGGAGAATTTAATATTTTTTCCTGCATTGCTTTAATGCAACGTTTGAGGTTGGGAAATTTCGATAATTAACCAAGGAATCAGTCTGTGGGCTTAAAAATTCTACGTCTAATGGCGGAGCTGTGTTGTTGATGGTTTGGATATGAATTGTCGGTGGTTAGGTTATGAGAAGTTCAAAGTGAGTTTCACCTTCACTTTTGTACAGGAAGGTCCTTCGAACGTATCATTTGCGTCTTGTAGATGCCTCGCGTTACTGTTGAACTGATTTACATTCAACAGTTTCCTCTTCAAACATTGTGGTTAATAATTTAATTGAAAGCCATGTCTCCTTGTCGTGCACCGGATTGAATTTGGAGATGGTTTCCTCTTCAGTTTTAAAGGTTTCCTGCAAGCTCTCAGTGATACAGTCTCTCAGTAAGAAACAAAGGAACATGGTCATTTGTATTATATGCCTCTTCCCCGAAGTCCATTCAGCATTCCTGTCAGCCTGCCACTGTATTGCATAGCTCAGTGAGTTCGATTTTCTGTCACGCTTTTATGTCACTCCGCGAAGTACAGTATCTCGTCTTTCTATGTGTCCTTTGCACGAAGTACGTAAAATGCATGCATAACGGTAATATCATGTTGACGTCTAAGTTTTATATATCCGAAACTATTGATGAGATTTCGACAAAATTTATTATTTGAGGAGCTGCATTAAATATTATAAGATTTGGGTTTCTCACGGCGGTGACTATGAAGAATGCCGTCTTCTGGGATATGGGGCCTTGTAGATCTTGTCAACCAACGTTTCGGAGGAACGTATCACTTCCATCTTCAGGGTAGAAAAATCCGCGAGCGAGGAACCAGTGTGAGCAGGTGGCTGCAGCCACCTAAACGTGGGTTCACAAAAGATGTACACGGCGCCACATCCCAGAAGACGGAATTCTGCATTAAATATTGTTGAGCGAATTTAATTTTACTTATCGGTCCTACAAACTCATACTTTCATTCGGAATCCACCTTAACCCATTCGATACAAACTCTTCATTGTAAAGTAATGTTTTACACGCACATCAAATTTAAGTCTCATTTTATAGCTCGCCCTTATCTAGTAGCTAGGTCAGTAAGTCTTTGACCTTTCTCTTCGGGCTTTGTATACGTCATGAGCCCAGGGGCTATTCTTAATTTCGGATCAATATAAAATAAGGTTTACATTGGACCTATACAGAAAAACACGAAAATCGCCTGACATTTTTTCTGTAATCTTTTCATATCAGATTTAATTAAATCACAATGTAAGCGCTTTCGGGCATGAAACGCACACACGCACACACACAGATGCGTTCGCTTTATGTTCGTCATGTAAGGGACGCATAAAATGTAGGGGAAGGAGTGCATAGTCGAGAACAACCACTGAACACGAAATGTACCGAAATGCATTGCTAGGCCACACCGTACGTGTGTTGTGTTAGTAGACTGGCCCCTACACGGATTTAATGACGCGTTTTAGCTCTGTAGGTTATTATGGTCACCTGATGGGATTTGGCGAATGATTTATCGGAAATGATACGTGAGAAATGCTAATTTATTTTATTTATTTCTGATTCATTGGGCAATTCTGTCAGTAGCCCATGATATATAGCAGCTAGCTACAGGATGATCAGTGAATTATGAATTATAAAGAAGTCTCGTAGACAAATTGTATACGTTGTACGTTCTTATGGCTGGAGGGCCTGAGAAGAATCACGCCTTCGAACCGAGATTTGAACCGGGAAACCTCAGGAATGCTGTAACCACAGAACCTCGGTAGTCCGAATTGGCTGCACATTAAGACCCGAGGGAAGGATACCCGAAACTGAGAAGCTCGGCGCTTTATAGCGTGAGGTCGGGCGGCGAGAGGAAGCATAGCCTAGCTCAAGCCCGCGGTATCGATTCTGTGCGGGGCAGAGCGAACCGGGCCTGGAATTTGGAGCCTGAGCCAGGACCAAGCTAGGACACCAGACGGGGTTAGGATAGTTCCCCCCACCCAACTGAGAACCCTGACAGACATGAGGTCTGTCTGAGATACGCACCTCACGGCACCGGTACCGCGGGGCACCGTACATCGGTCCACTGGTGACGAGACGCTCGGAGAACTGGGGGAGGGGGGAGTTCTTTAATGGAAGCTGCTGCTGCAGCAGCTGCAAGATTTTGTCGACTTGATGTGGTGGCGTAACTGCCCCACGGTACTTCATATTGCAGCTACACGCTTCGGTCTGCTCATGTACTTAGCTTTGCCCGGAAAGTGACCAGAGAGTCACGACTGTTTCTACTGCTTTATCGAGCTGTTCGTCATCTTCTTCAGTGTTTCCCGAACCACTTCATGCCTGTACCCTACCCTCGTGTGACTGGAGTCGGTGTCATGTAACTGAGCTAATTGTTTTGCTCAGTAGCTGTCACGTAATTATCTTGTGGTGTTTTTGCTGTGCACATCCATGGAGAAGGCGATCTGCTCTGTTTAGTATTCTCATCTTCTTTACTAGACGTCGTTTGTTGGGAAGAATGTTTGCTCAGAAATAAGGTATGTAGCCTTTAAGGAAACTTGTTGAATTTTACACCCAGAACTGTGTTGTAAATGCTCCTTGTGTTAATCTTTTATAAAGTGATTAGGATATAAATGATTAGTTCTCATCTCTCTGGCTTAATAAATTCGTTACGGTTTATAACCTCGAACCTAATTACAAATAATTTGCCATTTATTACACTAATATCAAGCCATAATATTTACACTGTGGAAGATTCATTAAAATGCTTCGTTGTTCAGGCCCATCCAGAGAGATTAGTATAATGAAGGAGTATACGTGTAAAATGTTTACGTCAAATCTGTTGTTCGGCGTCCATTTTCGTGCACGTAAAATTTATCGACTCAGGAAAAAAAAAGTAAATACACATCCGGGTCCAGATATGACTGTAATTTAAAACTCTCGTGTCGCAGGCATTACATTATTATTATAATTATGATGATAATTGTTTGTTATATTATGTTTGTTTAATTATATGCATTAATTTGTTTTCCTCCAATGTTTACCTTTAATTAGTCTTTGACTTAATGTTGTGTTCAGTATGTAACTACTTTTATCTACACTGTGCTGAGTCTGTAATTGGCCTTGGTGCTGTTGGCTTAGCACATAAATAATAAAGAACTGAATTATTATTATTATTATCATTATTATTATTATTATTATTATTATTATTATTGCCTTAACATACACAGTCACAACAGTATATTGTTATTTATGGCAATGAATCCTATACTTTTGTAATCGGAAAACGTGATTTACATGCTTAAAACTATGATTTACAGAGGATTATATAATTTTTATGTTTTTTTTTGTCGTCGAATTCTTTACTATAATCAGTCACAGAGAGCCTCTTTGAGAATTTTAGAGAGCTAATTCGTGCGTCCCCGTGCGAATTATACCTCATTTACCTAGAGAATAACTTCGTCATTATCTCATGGTAATGAAGCTGTATCCTTGTGTCTGGTGCCCAAAATTAAGCAATTGAAACGTGTACATTATTTCTTTACTTTTCGCTTGCAACATTTGAAATGTATTGAGACCTTTTAAATAGGCGAGGTAAATTTGTAATTGTGTGTTAATAAATAATTGTAATACTAGAGTGTCACAATGCAATTCATAAACATCGTGGTTTTAAATATTTTACTGTGGAAATTATTCCTTCATAAATTTGTTAACGTTGTGTTGTAAGGTGGAGATTGTGTTTGGAAACAGTGGTGTAACGAAGAGTAATTTTACTTATGGATTTTGTACACGTGTAAATCCCAAATTAATTTACAACCATTGTGTTAAATTTGTTACTCATTGACAGATTCATCTTATGACATTAACACGTTAAACATTAATATATAGAATACCATCATCACAAAAGCTTTATACCTGTTTATATGGACTTATTGGCATTCTAGTACATGCCAAGACACATTTCCTTAAATATTGCTCTGAATTGTTTTCTATTAAACGAGCCTTCTCTTTAATTTATCTAAAATAAAATATAATGCGTCAGGCATAGAGGAAAAGAACTTTTGGAAAACTGGGATGGCATGAAACCGCAACAGACCACGTGATTAAACATCGAACATGTTGATCATGATGAGGGGGAGGAAGAGTACGGCAATGACCTACTGTATCCGTGGAATTTATGGCGCTCGCTTTTAAATCATCAATAAAGGCAAAATAAGTGACAAGTGGACTTCATTATTGCAAAGTAGTCCAGATACAGAGAAAAGTGTTTTTCATGTTGATGAAAGTTTATCAACATAAGGATGCAGTAGGACCTAACACTAACATGGGATCGTTCGGAAGGAAAACACGACTTCTCAGGGTCATTGAAACGTTCGCGGTACGAATCTTCTTGTGATGCTGGATCGCCAGGTCCTAGGTGTGAAGTAAATGCCCTGTTTAAAATTAGTACGTGTTTTCTGTAGGAAGGTACAGAGGTGCGAAGAGCAGACCGTTGATTCAGTAGAAGTATATTCAATGAACATATACAATTTTGATGAAAGCAGTCTTCTGGGATGTGGCGCCGTGTAGATAGTGTTAACCGACGTTTCAGAGGAAGGTATCACCTCCATCTTCAGGGTAGAAGACAAGAAATCCGCGAGCGAACCAGCGTAAGCAGGCACAACAGTGTTTCTCACGCTGGTTCGCTCGCGGATTTCTTCTTGTCTTCTACCCTGAAGATGGAGGTGATACATTCCTCCGAAACGTCGGTTAACACTATATCTACACGGCGCCACATTCCAGAAGATTGCTTTCATCATAACCACCGTCGTGAAAACCTCAGATCTTACATATACAATTTTTACCGTCAACGCAACAATACGTTATTTATTTATATAGGACTCATTACATGCTTCGACCTCAAACGGGTCATCTTCAGGTGCTGCAAGTTTCTCGCATACCATTACCGAACTGAACCGCTAATATTCCCATTTTTATAAATGGTTCGTACAAGTTAGTTTCTATTCAATTCACAAACTAGACAAATCTAGAATAGACATTGGTCAAAATTAACATTAAAATAATATACAATAAGAATATAAACCTTACATGTGATAAACTGGTATACACAACAATAGGTTGAACGTAATTTAACAGTTAGGTGATCCTAGATCCACAATTTGACATTTAAAAATGATTTTAAAATGAATTTTCGAAACGTTATAAGCTGTGAGTAGCTTCATGTTTGTTACTGTAGTAGAACACGCTTAGGTTTCATCAGATTTCTTTTGCTGTTTGCAACAGGATGCAATCCTTCAAAATAAGCATATTCGCCATACTGCATTTCAGTTAGGGCTGCGCAGTGTAGAGAACTGGTAGTTACTTTGATAACAGCTTTGTGTAGAGGTGCGTCACAAGAGTAGTTAGAAGGGATCTCAAGCACGTACGTTATCAGTAGCATTGCTTAAGGTTATGAATGGGATTTTAACCGCATTCCTAGGCACTTCAGCACACACACAACATGAGGTTGAGCGAGGTCGTGTTCTGTAACAATGCCCGGAGTTATTATTACAGGATGTGGATGAAGAAAGACGCATCTTATCGTGTGTATGTGTCTTCGCGCTGCTGCCGCAATGAGATCGATATGGCAACGTCGAGCTTCCTGATGCTCCACCACATGACCCTGACCTCCCATCACGGTTGGTTGCCTGGATCTGCCGCCGGTGCATCCGCTTCTTTCCTTCCTGGTTCTTGACTTCGGTATCTCCATTCCAGTTCATATACGTATATATGGCTTCATATTTATGTTCATAACTTCGTGTAGCCCCATTTGCAATGTATGTCACAATTCTCTACCCATATAGCCGAACAGCAACCTCCCGATATCATTGCAGCGATCATTAACCGGGTACTGTAGTTAGTTCTTTGTGAAGCCTGTGATGTTTTGTTTCTGGAACTGCTCGTTCGAACCTGGCTCATTCTACGAGGAGCGTTCCGTGTATAATGCCTCCATTTTTTTAATGAAAACTACAACAGATACAGAAATCATAATAACGCAGTTAAATAGAGCAAGATTTCAGCTACTTACAGCTATTTTTCCACATAATCACCACCATTCGTTATGCACTTTTGCCAGCGATGAATAAGAGCCTGTATGCCTCGCCCGTAAAAGTGTGCACCAGCAGAGGCAAACCACTTTCTTACAGCTGCAATGACAGCATCGTTGTCTGGAAAATGTTACCCACGTAGTCCATCTTTCATAGGCCCAAAGAGATTGAAATCTGAAGGTGCTAAATCCGGGCTATGAGGTGGATGAGGTAGGACAGTCCACCCAAACTTTGCACTATGCGCGGTGGTCACCAGACTGGTATGGGGCCTAGCGTTATTGTGTTGCAAGCGAAAGGTTGTCTGCGTCTCTTGCCTGACTCGGGGAAATGCAGGCTTTCAGCTTAATCAGCGTCGTCTTGTAGCGTTCAGAATTGACAGTCTCACCAGGCTTCAGGAAATCCAACAAAATCACACCCCGCCTATCCCAAAAGACTGTGCACATCACTTTCCTTGCCGATGGCTGTGTCTTGAACTTCTTTTTTCTTGGGGAATCCGGATGTCACCACTCCATGGACTGTCTTTTGGATTCCGGCTCATAGTGGTGACGCCACGTCTCATCTCCGGTGACGATGCTGTCCAGAAACTTGTCACCTTCAGCCTCAAACTGGTGAAACAGGTCCTGACAGACTTCCATTCGATGAGTTTTGTGGTCCTGTGTAAGCATCCGCGTGACCCACCTGGAACAAACTTTCCGATAATCCAGCTTCCCCAACATCGTTTCCTATGCATTACAGCCGATATTAAGCCGTGCACATAGTTCTCTGGTCGTTATCCGCCGATCTAAACGGATGAGCTGATCGAGGCGCTGTTCATTGTGAGGAGTAGCGGCAGAGCAGGGACGTCCAGGGCATGGCTTGTCGTGCACTTCACTTTCGCCACTGTTGAAACGCACTACCCACCGCCTCACTGAGCTGACATCCACTGTATCGTCTCCGTACACCTTTAGCAAGCGTCGATGGATGTCAATGGGTGCAATTTGTTCGGCAGTGAGAAATTCAATAGCACATCTCTGTTTCGTACACACTTCTATGTCAGACGCCATTTTGGTAGACTGCTCTGCTGTCGCTATCTGTCGCACGACAACCAAACTAACAGTACATTGGCGGGAAGTTTCAACCTTTACTACAACACCACCAACATCCAGCTCAGACGTTACATATTAACACAAAAAATAGGAGGCATTATATACGGAACGCCCTTCGTAGTTACCTAAGTAACTAGCGACAGCTTACTTGCTTACCTCCTTCCTGATAGCTGATTACCTATTCAAGTAATTAGATATCTGCCTTTCTAGCTGTCTGTCTACGTAACTGTATATTTATCTATGGCTCTACGGCCCCTTTTGGGCCTTGGCCGCTCTTCAGTTTCGTAATCCTATACACAGACGGTAGGACTCCTTGGACGGGGATCAGCCCGTCTCAAGGCCTCTACCTATACACAGAAACAAAGAATAAGTGCACACAGACATCCATGCCTCGAGCTGTATTCGAATCCACGACCTCAGCGTTTGAGCGAGCGAAGCAGGTTCATGCCTTAGACCGCACGGCCGCTGTGACCGGCGCCTACATAAGTAGCTGCCTAAATACCACCCTTGACACGATCCTGAACAAAGTAATGACTGCATACCGAACTTTACGGCCAAATTGTAAGCATTACTGCCTCTGATTTGGGATATCCTCGGTTCGAAACCGAAAGTTGATAATAAATATTGCGTGCGTAGAAATATGGCCTGAAAAACGTTTAAAGTCGAGTGTAGGAGACTGCCCATAGTCTTTATTTCTTTGAAAACTTTCTACGTTCACAGAGTGTAACTAGATAAAAAGAGGCAATTTTGAAACCTGGAACAGGTGAAACCAATTCTTTATCTCCGAAGGCAAAAAAAAAATGGCTTTGTGGGAACACAGTTCACATACAGGTCCTACGATTGGACATTTTGTTCCTCTGCTTAAAATAGAAGTTGAGACAAGCGCACACATTCAGAATGGACTGATAGACGCGCTTGGAAATTACATCAGCAGTTCCAACACATCTGTTCAGAATGTTTCCTTCAAAACTGTTTTCCTTGGCTATGTAGTCACACCGTTGATCTTGGCCAATTGTTTTGAAGTTACGCAGAGTTTTCTGCCACTGTTTTAACCCGTTAAAGCCCAGTGGTTCTGTATATACCATGTATTTTAACGCGCTAAAACTCTGCATTCTGAGTATATGTATGTGTGTTTCATACTGTTCTCACAATAAGCAGCAGTTGTTTCCCTAAACGGAATTAAGGACTGATCTTTATAGTGGAGACGTAATATTTCGTTGCAAAGCACACAGTTAAAATATTATAAAAGGGGATGACAGTGCCCGTCCTGACTTAAGCAAGCAAAAATTGGACAATTTATCTATCAGACAAAAAGAAAAGTATGTTAGCTTAAATAGCGTTCCTGTGTTTATTAGCCGGTTACTCTCTCTTCGTTAAAAACGAAGTGTTTAAAATTTAAAATATTCAGTTTAATTGAGAGAATAAAATAACGAAAGGAAAATGGCGTGAACACGTCTTAAGGACGACAGCAGATATACTCCCAAAAACCTTGAGGATATCAGCAATCTTATAGCAAGGTGGGATAATGTGTTCTCTTGAAGCCGGAACAGAGTAATAGGCCTATAACTTGAGGTAGAAGTAAATGCCTAATGTTTCCTATGCGGTAAGAACTGAATTTTCCTATGTATTTGGAAGAATTTATGTCCTTAATGGCGATGATGAACTTTTCTTTGTCGGAGGAGGCAAGTTTCAGTTCATTTCGCAAATATTCTTCCATGAAATCTTTGATTTATAATGTTTCATATCTCGTTAGTGATGGGAAAGTCATAAGTCACCGCCGTATCATTGAGTTCAGGTAAATTAAAATAATAAGATATCATGGAACCTGGTTTTCACCGCAGGGCACCGAAACCTCAGATTTTACCAGCAATCGGCCTCATATTTTTCGGTGTGGTCTGTTTTGCGTACAGACTCTAAACTAATATAGGATGACTTGCTATAAACAGAAAATGTAGTCTTTTTGCTGCAGACTTAAAAATCCATACGACTGAAATCTGACGTAGAGAAGAGTTTTCCGAATTGTGCGAAGTGTAATACTTATTACACACTTATTGAATTGTGTTGGTGTCATGGGAGAGCGACTTTACCCGGAATCTTATCAGTTTCGTTTAAAAAAAACCATCTATGTAAGGTGTATGAGTTGGTTTAAACACGGCAGGATGAATACAAAGTCCGTTTAGATATAAGATTTGAGGCTTTCACGGCGGTGACTATGAAGAAAGCAGTCTTCTGGGATTTGGCACCGTGTATATGTGGTGTTGACCGACGTTTCAGAGGAACGTATCGTCTCCATCTTCAGGGTAGAAGGAAAAAATATAAGAAATCCGCAAGCAAAGAGACCGTGAAAACCGGTAAAAGCAGACTGGTGTTCCAACACGTCTGCTTATATTTTTTCCTTCTACTCTGAAGATGGAGACGATACGTTCCTCCGAAACGTCGGTTAACACCATATATACACGGTGCCAAATCCCAGAAGACTGCTTTCTTCCGTTTAGATACTTTACTTTTATGTTTATTCAGTTTCTGCTGTACCGAGCTTCCTAAAGTTTATCTCAGAAGTAACATTCCTGTCAAAACTGGAGTAGAATGAAGTGCCACTGCTGATGAACATGTGCGCAACATTTTAGTGAATTAGGAGATGGAAATATGGTTTACCACTTCGGACTTGGATGTTTATGCGTCTTGATCTCATTCTGTGGCCTCATTGCTTACTACCAAATAATATAGTTTGCATATCTCTTCATGATTCAAGATTTCGTGCTTTCGCTCAAAGTATGAGGCAACGTAGAACGAACTTCTGGCATGGCGTTTGTGTTATGAAATAAGTCTTTCTGTATCTTAAGTTTCTGCTTTAAGGGAAACCTGTTTCAACCGAAAAAGTAGCGTGATTTCAGCCTAAACTTTGCGGAGGAGTGAGGCACAGACAGGATGTCACCCACTAATTTACAGTCCCGCCTTGAACCAGTTCAGTTAACATCAGCTTAATATTCATCTTCCATATACGCCTACACCGATCGTAGTGGTCGCGCGGTCTAAGGCATGAACTTTGTTCGCCCGAACACTGGGATCGTGGGTTCGTATCCCACTTAAGGCATGGATGTCTATCTGCGTTTATTCTGTGTTTGTACTGTTCTGTGTATAGGTAGAGGATTTGCGACGAGCTGATCCCCTTTCCAAGGAGTCCTACCGACTGTCTTAGATTAAGAAACTGAAGTGAAACAAGGCGTTTCACGGATGCCCTATGCTCCAGAGTGGGAGCAACAGGAAATAAATAGATGTAGATAGATAGATAGATAGACGGACAGACGGACAGACGCTTACGTTATCAAAAGTGTCTCTTGAAGTTTTCTCTATGAGATTCCAAGTTTTCAAACGGCCTTTATTATTGCGCTTCGCTTAATGCAGCAGACCAAGTTTCATGCCCATGCAAAACAACGGGTAAATTTGTAGTTTTGTAAGTTTTAATGTTTACGTCATTAGATATGGGAGAGGAAGGTAATATAGTTGCAGGAAATGACAGCAAGCGTACACAGAAGCTAGTGTGATGGTAGTTTATTCGTCCAGGTAATTTTGACATGTTAGTGTTAATCCATGATATTTGAAGTTGGACCCCCTGGTTAGAAATGTGCTATCTCTTTTTATTGTGAAGTGATCATAATTACTTCCAAAATAAACATGTTGTAGTACGATGCTACGAGCAGCTGAAGACTTGCATCTCCGTGAAGTGTCCCAAAAGATGTACTGTCGGACAGGAAAGCCCACTGCGTAGCGGGTGCTTGTTGTTAATGCAATTTGCACAGTGGTGTTCTATTGATCATGCTGTGAACTGCGGGTTGTGTGGTTACGCGGAGCAGAGGGGAGACCCAACTTGTAACGTCGTGCGCGGCTGCTATGCCCATGGTCGCCGTCACAGCTCAGAAATCAGAATGTTGTACTCGTGTGTAGGCCTGCATGTTTACAACGGCCTAAATACCCTGTCTCTAACCATAAACATAACCAGTTTGTTAGATTTCATTTATTAAATCCATATGGGGAACACGGTCTCGTGTTTAATCTTCCAAGGTATTTAACAAATTTTTCTGTTAAATTTCGTATTTGTGGTCTACACCATATTATTTTTTCTATATCCATCCACTCTTACCATATCCATTGTGTACACCGAGGAAAATAATTAACATAAGGCTGTGCTGATAAGTACTGAGGTATGTAGGATTTTAGATTCTCACAGCGGTGGTTATGAAGACACATATATTCTGGGATAGAACACCATATAGTCCGTTGAAAGTTAGCCGACGTTTCGGAGGAACATGTCGCCTCCGTCATCAGGGTAGAGGAATAATCCAAACAAGAAACCAACGTGAAGCAGGTAACAAGTAGAGAGCGTGCTTCACGCTAGTTTCAGAATGGGGTAATAGGGAACTGTAGGATTGACCACTTACAGGACGAGGGCAGATTCTGCCCCCAAAGCAGTGGAGCCTCCTAATGTCATGAACGCTATAGAACACTCCCCTTCTTGATGCATTTTAGCCTACGTTTCTTTTCCAACGAAAAAAAAAAATCGGTTGAATCGCCATTTCATGTATGTATCCCCCCCACCCCCACCTTTCCTTTATCTTTTGAACCAGACGATCTTCTTTCACTAAATTTGGTGTGAACGTCATGCTGTTGTAGCCTACCTCAACCGTATACTAATTTCGTACCATCACAGATAGTAACATCACTGACGAACGAACTTCGGCGACGGGAAGACACCGGCGCTATTTCATAGAATTCTGAAACTGTATGGTTATGCAGTTTCTACGTGTATTTAGGTATTTATATAGAATGTAAAACAAAATGGCGGTTGGCGGAAACAGATGAAACGCTGCAGCGCGGCATGTGAAATCTTGTAAGGAGCTGAATCCTAAACATAGGCCTACTACACATTGTTTAAGAAATAGTGTATATAAGTCCACAGTTACAGAACTCTCCACTGTGCCAATACTTGGGGTTCTGTCCGACAGTTTTAATGTAGACAAAATCAACACTTTCGAAACAAGTTCTTTCCCAAAACAAAACTGATGTTATTACTACCGCTACTACTATTACTACTACAGATAACAGTTGTCTAGCAACAGCCGATGTTTACAGATGCACTGCTTAGCAACGGGTCTATACGTCACATTACAAAGACATATAAAATTCTACCTAGACTATGATCGACTCTGTGATCACCTGCGCCCTAGTCCAGCACGATAATCCATAAAGCTAAGTTATACTTATCGTTGGGTCACGACTTTGAACAGCACAGGGTATGCAGAAGTGGCAGTCAGTGCCACAGTTCTGACCAGAATTCTCATTGGATGCAGTTTGTACCGGTTTGTTGCCCTCCCGGTGAGACGGCTGGCTACACACGAGCGGATGTCTCTCAGCTGACGGTCGCATGTGCAACCGGAGCACGCCGCAACGCAGTGACGTGCAGCAGGTGCCCGCCCAGTTTCTATATTCAGTCGCATCAGTGTGACTTATGCTTATAAGCACCCATATTTCGAAGTCTGTATTTTTATGGATCCATGGAGATAGGTCCGGTGCACATCAGGAACTCAGGGGACAGTTTACACCTGCTTCTACCGCAGGAACTGATGCACCAGCTAATTTCGAGACAAGTATGGACTGCAAGAAATACGATTTCTTTCTCGCTTTCTGTTTGTTTTCCCATGTCCTCTTGTCTGCTTATATATCCGTCCGTCCGTCCGTGCGTCTGTATGTCTCTGTGTGCATGTATCAGCCTGTCTGTAGAGGTGTCTGTCTAGCTAGATATCTCTATCTGTTCGCGTGCCCGTTTATATTTCTGTTTCTTTCGGTCATTAGTTTCCTTCTATCTATCTGTCTCTCTCGTTGGTCATTCTTTACTGTTTCTGTTGCCTTCACATATTCCCCTTTTCCGTTCTCTTTTCTTCTTTCTTTTCCTTATTGTTTCCCTCTCTTTCCGGCAGTTTTAAACAGTACAAAATGCTTACCTTCTGCTGTACATTTAGATCTGTTTATTGTGACATTACATTTCATTGCTCAATTCTAAAATTAGGCCGGATTATTGGAAACGTATAGTTGGGTTAATTTATATTTTACAGCTTCTCTATGTCATTTCTGAATATATGACGTTTCTTTTCGTCTGCCCGTTTCTCCGAATGCTAATGGCGGGAGTAGTAGCTGTTGCTTTAGTCAAAACCCCCATGTGCAGTTGTTAAGACATCAGAAGCTCCCGTCGAAGTGATATTGCGTTTATGTGGAAAAGGCATTAAGCCTGGCAGTACAGTTTGTTTTATTTTTAGTGCCGCCAAATTGAAGGAGTTAGCCGCAGCTGCCTCAGTTCCCGAGTTCAGTTTCTCTACATCTCCTTTGCATCTGATATTAATTACAGTAATTGGTGTATGAAATTAAGCCTACGCGTTTGTTCTGTAACGTTTCTGTATTTTACGTCCCAAGCGGTCATCATTTTGCATGCACCGGTGAGAACAGTTTCTTCGCTCGAATGTTCGTGAGAGCAGTAGCTGTCATTTTCGTGGTGTAGAGTTCTGCTTGGTAGGTTTGTATACAGGTGTCGGAATTGGGAGGGGGGTGAGATGCCAGTCGTAATCTGTGCACAGTTCGATACATTATCGATTTGGTTCGCTCCTTATGAGTAGTTACTATAGGATTCTGACGATGGTGTATAACACACTGATATATTGGGTTTTAGGACTTTATCCATCGTCCTGGTTTTTAAGATAACTAATAAAAACACGACGTTTCGGAAACTGGATCTGTTTCCGTCATCAGGTGAAGGAAAACACCTATTCTGTTGGGTCCGTTAGAAAGAGCTATCCTCAATCACTGGACAACCGATGTCACTGGACAGTGATTGAGGCTAACTCTTTCTAACGGACCCAACAGAATACGTGTTTTCCTTCACCTGATGACGGAAACAGATCCAGTTTCCGAAACGTCGTGTTGGTCCAGTGATTGAGGCTAGCTCTTTCTAACGGACCCAACAGAATAGGTGTTTTCCTTTACCTGAGGACGGAAACAGATCCAGTTTCCGACACGTCATGTTTTTATTAGTTATCTTAAAAACCAGGACGATGGATAAAGTCCAAAAAACCCAATATATCGATCCTTATGGTTTGGAAATATCTCAATAAATTGATTCTTGCAGTCTGTAAATAATATTTAGCATTAAAAATACTTGCGTGACGGAGTACCACGTCAATCTTGCGTTGTCAGTCCTGTATCATGTGACTCTCTGTGCAGGTTATGTTTATAAGTACGAGTGATGGGATCGTTTAACACAGAGGCCTTATGGAACCTACTCTATAATGGTTACTACTGGCTCTTTACTCAGGGTTAAATCGGTCAGATCGTGAATCTGATCACTCACCATCGCTTTGTGTTGACATTAAGAAGTTTCGATTCTTTACCGCCACTCCTGACATGTTTGAGGGCAGCAGTCTTAAGCACAGGGACAGCATTGCTTTGACAAAAGTGGAGAACTCTTGTTTAAGGTAGATAACAGGATGTAAATTTTTCACGACAACCTGTCGTCCCATGCCAAATTTAGTCATCATCCGTTATGTGGTTCAGGAGATGAGACATGCGTACAGATGGATGTGGTGTTCTCTGCATGCGTTCCCTTCTGAACTGAGTAAACAGTGCACATAAACTAAACACATTAAACAACTTCGTCTCGAGCTTCTGTCGGCAAATCTTTGGACCTTATCAGTCTTTTCGTTCACGAAAATATGGCCTTCTTTGATGCGAGGCTGTGTAGCGTAGCAGATACATACAACGTTTCGGAGGAAAATGCGGCTCTCACCTTCATGGTAGAATGTGATGAAGTTGAAGATTACGCCCGTCTGGGATGTGACGCCTTGTAGCTGGTAGGTTCCAACATTTCCACGTTGAGGCAGGATCTCAGATTTCACATGAGAACTTCACCAGCAACCACCACTTGAAATACCATCCCTGTACCAGGCCGTGGAGGCCCATAGGGTTGTGAGACTTTGAGGGTCCCACATTATCTAGATAGTCGGCTCAAAGATGGCGGTAAGGTCTTGAAATACCATCACCACCAAATAATCGTGTGAAGTTGTAGAAGACGCCGGAGGTGATTGCTTTAACTGTCATCGCGTGGCAAACCTGTCCCATTTTCACACGAATCCCGGGATATTTAGTTCAAAGTACGCCTACAGTATATGCTGTACGTCAAGCTGCCCTGTAGGAGAAGTTGCCGCATGAGCACGGCGTTAGCCAATAATGGTCCCATATGCCTTATACTTGGTGGAAATCTGTAAGATTATCATTGTGTATCTTATTCATCATTAAGGGTGCGTCATCATCTGATAGCGACGTAGATCCTTATACGTTACTAGGTTCTATTTTCAACGTAGGATGGGAACTACAGTCAACATACCGGGGATCTGGGTTAGACTTGAAAGGATTCTGACGATGGTGTATACTGTACTTCTTTTGGCTTATTTTGGACTTCACCCATCGTCCGGTATATCGTCCATCGTCCGTCTCAATCACTGGACCAGTGATTGAGATCCAGTCTCCGAAACGTCGTGGTTTTTTGTCTTTTATATACCGGATGATGGGTGAAGTCCAAAATAAGCCAAAAGAATTACCGGGGATCTCCTTGAACACACACTTCTTTTCTTGTTAGAGGCTTCCTGTTCAGTCTGACGTACCCTCGAAGGTGTTTTAAGCAAATATTTGTTCATTCAGCTGGGGCACATTGGTTTGCATTAGATACTTGAAATACAGTGTAACAGGGGCAACTAACTGTTCCTCCCCCCGTATGTTTTACTGGTGGTCCATTTACAAAGCAGTGCGGTCTACATTCTGGTTCTGTTGACTGTTTGAGTACATTGCCAGGCAAACAGCAGCGTTCGTTACCGGGCTGGGACGAAGGTTATGACGTATCGGAGAGGAAGCAGGGCTACAGTTTGATAAATATGTGGCTGCATTTTAGGTTGGTAGTTACGTAGTTAGGTAGGTACTTAAATAGTCTGAATAGATAACAGATCGATGGAAGTATGGTGTGGTGACTAGGAAAGTATTAATAGCAGTCTGTTTCATGCACAAGGGATGACAAACAAAGGCCTATCAATGCGTTCACAGTGCTTCCATCACCCAGTATGAATTGCAGTGCAATCGAGCTCACGTCCTCGGCTTTTCACTTGGTGTCTTTGATGTATTCTAATTGCTTATAATTTAATGCATTTTGTCTGATATTGCATTTGTCGCCAATTGAATATGTGAGTCCAGATTATGAACGCATTGAAGAGAAGTGAAGCTGGACTCAACTATACTGCACGCTTCTCTTATATGCTACGAGGGTGTGTGTCTGTAATCTGTGTGCATCAGGGCACCCCGTCGGTCGCTCGCATTCTTCATGCGAGCTACTGGGGTTGCAGCTTAGCAGTGGGATGTCAGCCGTGTTAAGATGTAAATGCACTTCAGTTGACATCGTTGTGACACGGAACAATAAAATTCGTACCCTACGGTTAAGTGACTAACACTACTGCGTTTGTATGTTGGAGGTCCAGATTTCGGGTCTAGATATAGAGATCGGATGTTCTTACGAAGGGTTCTCTTCGATACCCCTTGATTTTATCATCCACGATCTTCTTACCGTTCCTAGACCTTAAACATTATATGCTACCTATTTTATATTGTGATTTGCAGTACTTAGAAATGGTTATTATTTTAATTGAGACTCATCGTTAAAATAATAGCATCCACCCTAAACACTGTGTAATTCATTTACGTTCATTACACAACTCTCGTAGTCATTCCTACATTTCCTTGTTCCTAACAAACAGTCGACTCCTCCCCCTAAATATTCTCTTTTGGAAAGTGTTGCTGTATTTCATGGAATGAACGGGATCACTTTTATGGTTCCTGGTAATTACACGGCAAATCACAGTGTCCGCGCGGTCTTCGCCCGCTCTATCACTGGGATCGTGGCTTCGAATCCCACTCAAGGCATGGCTGTCTGTGTGTGTTTATTCTATATTTGTGTTGTATATGAAGGTAGCAGCCTTGCGACGGGCTGATCCCCTGCCCAAGGAATCCTACCGTAATGGGAAGGTCGTACTCGGCCACCCGGATGTTTCGTATCCGTAGCTGCTCAGTTCAGCTGACGATAGTTATCATTGGTGGGGGTGCTGGGTCGTCTACACTAAACGCTGCGTTTCGAAATATCCGTAATGTTTCATAACCCCTACTTCAAATCGTGCTATATGTTATTTCCCAACTTCTTTCTTCCAGAACCGTCATCCATACCATGATTTTCTCTCCTGCATGTCGTCCAGACCAGTTCTGGGGTCCACTCAGCCTCCTATCCAATGGGTATCGGGGCTATTTTCCAGGTGGGTAACGCAGCCGGAGCATGAAGGTGGATCTGTCCATTCACTTCCCCATACGCTTTCATTGCATAGTGCTAAATTAGTTAAGCACAGGGACAACTTTACCTTTTTTGCAGTAAGTTACGTCAGTGTCTCCCCCACTTTGGAAGTTGAGCCGGCCGCTGTTACTGATGGAAGGAAATTACAAGTAGTGAGATGGGCGTAACTTGTGGGGTATGATGGTCATGTCGGGTTTCATGAATATCCGTCCACTGTTTCCGTATTGATTACAATGTTTTCCTTTCATGAAGTAGATTAAAATCAGCTCATCTTACTAGAAGTTTGTGGAAGGTAAAGTTGTCTCTTTGCTTAATTAGTTGAGCGCTATGCCGTGAAGGCATATAGAGGAGTGGTGATATAGCTCCACCTTTCTTGACCTCGGCCCTAGATGGAGGTGAGTGATTAGCTTCACGCCCCGGGCGCTTTATTTCCAGGGAAAGAGCCTCCGTTGCCCGTTGGGTAGAAGACTGGGTGAGCCCCAGAGTCCGTCTGGACGCTGCGGAGAAGAGAAAAATCTGGAAATATCTTGCACTTCCTGGAATCGGACCCGGGTCATGTAGCTCGTAGCCTATCACTATACTGACTGAGCTACCCCGATTCTTACTAGAAGTTTGTAGATAGTGTAAAATGTAGAGATCTATAGATTTATTTGGAAAGTTGATTTTACTTGAATATTGTGACTGTTTGAGGAAACACAGGGCAACTATCCTTATGACTGCGCGACATTAATGCAGCCTGATTGGCTTTAGAAGGACAGCTTTGAATCAGGATAAATAGAAAGCAAAATTAACGCACGAGGAAAATATGCTTGTGGCTACTCACAGATTGGATCATCACTAGCATTGGTCCCGTGTTTTAAAATATTTAAACGTCATTCGCACCTTATTCTGTGTCTGAGCAATGAACTGAATTGTTCAACAGATTCTCTTGCGTGGCAGTATCAGGTGCGTATGTGCCCGAACCTCACGCTGTATACATCTGAAGCTAATGTTTTTTACATTAACGATGATAGAAGAGCATTTAAGTCGCAATATGTAGTACTGCAACAAATCTGGGCGCTAAGCAGTTATACTGGCATAATGGGCCTCTGCTGTGTTACTATTTCTGTTCTGTAAAAATGTTGAAGAGTCCTCTCCTTAAAACGAGTCTCAGTAAGTCATGTTTTACATTGACACCGATACTCCATCGCATCACATGCTCGTACATGCCTGGCCTCCATTTCAGGCTTCAAGATCTGGGGCACCGTTTACTCTATGATGTCTGTCCAGCATCACATGCCCTTTACTTTCATCTTGGAATGAATAACTTCTTTTTTCTCATGTCATGCGTGTATGCATCTCAGAATCCTCGTTCTAGCGTCTCCATGGTCTTGTTCTTATTATTCTCCCTCGTTTTCCGTAACACTGCTATTATTTTGCATTTCCCCCCCACCCCTTGGCACTACAGCCCCAGTGGGCCTAGGCCTACCTCCATGAGCTTCTCCGTTCACTTCGGTTCTTCTAGATCTTACACATTCGGTAGAACTCCTTGGGCGGGTGATCAGCTCGTCGCAAGGCCTCTACCTGTAAGCAAACACAGAAAAACGCACACACACAAACTAAATATCCACTCCCTGTGTGGGATTCGAACCCACGATCCCGGTTTCCAAGCGAGCGAAGACAGTACATGCCTTAGACCGCTCAGCTACAGTGACCGGCCTTATTTTATATTTAACTTTATTAATTGTGGCGAAATGATCCTTTCCTTCCCGATAATAAGAATCGCTTTAACTGAAGTAGCGACGTGCATTTTAGTTCGTTTTTACCTGGGCATGTACCCGTATATGTGGCTTGAAGTCAGTTATAACGTTTCCATTCCCTTACCCCTGACTCATGTCCGCTTTGATTTGTCCAAATATAACTTATTTTTAGTTATATGCTCTGAACGTCGTTTAACCAACGATTCCATAAATAATTCCGCCCATACGTGCAAACAATATAAATTGAAAGTGAAATAAATCGTTTCTGAGATCTGTCGGAGTCATTTTGTATTATGTTTGAAATATAATGTTTCTGAATTGGAGTTTCGTGTTCAAGGACGTTTCAGAATTACTTGCGCACGTGGACGCTTTATGTTTTTTCCATAGCCCTGCAGTTTGAATATTTTATGATGGTGTCTGGGCTGCTCGTGAAAGAAAGGGGGCAATGATGAAAGCAAGGACATGAGCTGAGATTTCAGCAGCGAAGGATAGGGGCGGACAGTGTGTCTGTTAAGCACTAATTATCGTTACGTTGAGCTTCTAATGTTGTGACTAGCCACAATAGCTGTTGCTTAGCCATACGTAGTTGTACTTAGTACCTACCACTCTGAGCTACAGTCCTGGGTGAGCCTTGGCCTCCTCTACAGGCAGTCTCCACAACCAATGTGTGTTGCCATAGGAACGGATCCAAGCATGATGACCCGAGGCTGGTTGTTAGGTTTCTGAAAAAATAAAAATCTTTTTACAGGATGAGGTTGTTAGCCTTATGCCCTACCCCCAACCTGGAGGACCAGGGTATCTCTTTTAGTCTGGACTCTACCCTTTGACCTTTCCGGCATGGGTGATCCTACCGCTAGTTAAACTATCGCCGCCATAGCTCTCCAGGTCACAGAGTCACCCAAGCCCCACCACCACGACAAGGTGGAGACACCTTTGGGTGTAGTTGCATTTAGCAGTATACTTAATGCATGCGATTCCTGTGAGAATGGATGCCTTGTGCTCACTAGTATCTCCACGATAAGCTAGCAGCCAGTAGCAAACTGACCCACACACACCCTGAGAGGTGGACTTGCATTGCTTGCGCAGCCAAAACTCGGCGCCCTCCGCAGACTTCTCGTGAGTCACCCACCAGCCTTCCGAATGTCGCAACATTAAATTAAAAGGCATCTGTCGGCAATTACTCATTGCGTGGTACGTTAGATGAAAGGTAACGTCTCTTTGCACTACGCCATGAAGGCGTAAGGGGGAGTGGATGTATGGATCCACATTTTCTTGACCTCGGCACTATCTGGAGGTGAGTGGTCAGCTTCACTCCCCGGCCGTTTTACCCCCGGTACTCATTAGGGTGTTTGGGTGGACCCAAGAGCCAGTCTGGACGACTTGGATAAGAGAAAATTCTTGACCATACCGGCACTCGAACTCCGACCCCTCGGTCGTCCAGCCCGTAGCCAGTCACTATACCGACTGCGCTATCTCGACTCCTATTGTGTAGTATGTTGTTATAACGGAAATATTTCTTTACGTCTGACAGACTCATTCTCATATTCATGACATCCTTATGTAGACTGTTACCTTAGACAGGCCATAAGTGGCGACCTCAGGAAACGTGAATAGTGTGGTAATGATTTGTGCGTCCTCTTAGCACTGTATCAAGGCGTGAGTCTGATAGTAGATCTCTTTTGTAAGTCTAATTATGTGTGTACATCACACGAGACATCTAAGTATGCTTAAGTATTTTACGATATGGAAATGTGCTGTTGATAGTGAGATTTTTGTATGTAACAGAGTTCATTAATCTCGCCCAAAAACATTACTAATTTCATGTAAAAACATTACAAGAGCAAAAATATTCGCACTTGTCAACTGGCACGCCGACATACTGGCCAACAGATCCCAACAAAACCTCTGACCTCTTGAACTTTTTCGTTACTAATGGAATTTCTTCAGAATACATGGATGTAGTACCCAGTTTCGATCTCTCTTCAGATCACACACCAATTGTAGCCACTGTCAGTCGCCATGCTGTTCACAGAACACCAAGAAGCAAACTCACAGTAAAAAACGAATTGGGAAGAATACAGGATGACACTACAAGAAGATATAAATCTAAATGTGAGACCCAAGAGTCCAATGGAAATCGACAGCGCACTAACCTCTCTAATCAACGCTATAAAACAGGAAACCCAAGATGCTACACCTAAGACCACCTTCCAAAATAACACAAGGAACATTCCAATTGAAATTAAAAAACTCATAGCTGAGAAACGAAGGGCAAGAGCAAGGTGGCATAGAAATCAAGCACCAATAGATAAAACAACATATAACCATATAAGTAATAGGCTGAAGTGTAAAATTAAAGAGGCAAGAGAAATATCCTTCTCTAACTATATAACCAGCCTCAACAGATATGACAATACCATCTGGAAACTCATCAAACATATAAAAGAACCCAAGACACAGATACAACCTATAAGAAATGAAATGGCGCCGCAAACACTGTGGGCAATAAGTGATGAAGAAAAAGCAGCTATGTTCGCTGAATATCTTGCTACAGTTTTTACACCATATGATGACCAGACTGATAAAGAAATAGAAAGACAGATATCTGAAAATAAGAGCATTATACCAGAAATAAAATTTTTCACAGTTAAATAAGTGCAAAAGGAAATAGCCCTCCTAAAGTCAAGAAAAGCACCTGGAATTGACGAAGTGACTCCCATAATGTTAAAGGAAATGTCAAGAAAGGGGTTAGTACTTCTCACATATATATTTAATGCTATTCTCAAACATAAATACTGGCCAAATCAGCTAAAAACAGCAGAAATAATCCTGATCCCCAAACTAGGCAAAAATCCTAATAGTGTGTCATCCTATCGTCCCACAAGTTTATTACCCATCATATCTAAGCTCCCCGAAAGACTTCTCTTAAAAAGAAAAGGTCTGACCCAAATACAGAAGAATGGATACCATCACATCAATTTGGTTTTAGAGAAAACCACTTCACTGTACAGCAGATACATAGAATAACACACAAAGTACACCAAGTAATAGACAATAAAGACTACTGCACATCAGTCTTCCCCGATGCAAGTCAAGCCTTTGATAAGGTATGGTATCCAGGACTGCTGTAGAAAATCAAAAAATATCTGCCCATCACTTATTTCCACTTAAAAATCCTATATAAATGGCAGAGAGTTCAGAACGCGAATCAATGATAGCATATCTAACAATTTTGCAATAAAATCAGGTGTACCACAAGGCAATGTCTTAGGCCCACTACTTTATTTACTATATACAGCAGACCTACCAGTCAATGCCAACACAACAATGGGCACATTAGCGGATGATACCGTGATCCTCTCAGCCAACACAGATCCAGCAATAGCTACCTTCACTTTGCAAAATCATCTAAATCAAATACAAGAGTGGACAAATACATGGAAAATAAAAATCAACGAACCCAAGTCAGTGCAAGTAAACTTCAGTCTAAGAAGAGAACATGTCCTGCAGTTTTCTTTAATAACATACAAATACCTGAATCACCCAGCACAAAATACTTAAGTATTCATCTAGACAACCATCTAACCTGGAAGGAACACGTTACTAAAAAACGCTAACAGATCGATCTAAAAATCGAGGATATGCATTCGTTAATTGGAAGAAATTCAAAACTCTCATTAGACAACAAAATCTTACTTTACAAAACAATAATGAAACCAATTTGGGTATATGGAGTGGAAATATGGGGATGTGCTAGCAAAACCAATATTTCCATAATCCAAAGATGCCAGTCAAAGATACTACGTATGATTACTAACGCCCCATGGTATGTTACCAATATAACACTCCATGAAGACCTGAAAGTGCCTCTAGTAAAGGAAATCATAATAGGGAAAAGCACAAGATAACTCAGCAAAACAGAAGGACATGAGAACGTACTAATTCAACCGTTACTGAAACCACACAATGGGCGAAGACTAAAAAGGAATTGGCCAGCCGAACTGAGAGAGGGTTAACGAGGACTTATCTATGGATAAGCCCTCTCCACGTCACGAAGAATACTAGAGCTAATTAGCTTATAGAATCAAATGTAATTCTGATTGCTAATTTTATGTAAATAAAAAAATCATGTAAACCTTCTTTCCCTGTGGTTGGCTCTAAAGCACCATCGCGTGGTAGGCTCCTTTAGGACTGACAAATTCATATTGTAACGACAGAATTGCATACATGTTCTCATTTCATAGCATCGTAGTAATAACGCAGAACCGAACGATGTGTTAATAATAGGGGCAGTCATTTGTCTGTGAAAGTAGTTCCGCGTGTTAGAGGCTGTGTGTTAGTTCCGGAAGCCTATTTTGCCTTTAATATTGACGGCTCTACAGATAAAGAAACAGAGTATGGAACGAAGTCCTTGAGAATCTCATAGTGACTCAATCACACTATAAATTCTCCGGTTTTGGCAGAACTCAGAAAGTCATTGCATCTTATCGTGAGCCAGATGAATTCAGTCCACGCTCTCCTACCCCGTCACTTTCACATCTCTTTCACATTACGCTAGAGTCTTCCATTCGCTTTCCCGACTGAAATTTTGTATCTATTTCTGATTTCTCCCATGCGCGTTACATGCTCCATCCATGTCAACCTAATGTTGTTTGGTGAAGATTGCGGATTATGACGTACCTTGTCATGCAGTTTTCTTCCTACTTCCTGTTATTTCTTCTCTCTTATGTCCAGATAGTTTCCTCTGGAGCCTGTTCTGTTAACGCGTACAGTACCTGTTTCTCTTTAAGTGTTAAAGACTGAGTTTTGTACCGTGTAGCACTACAGGTAAAATCAAATGGTTTTGTTTTTTTCACATTTCGAAGGACAAGTGTATAGGCCCTGTAGTTCTGTTACGTGGTCCCAGACTGTTGCTGCTATAAATTCTAAGCACCTGCGAGCAACTGCGTGCGCGGTTTCATCAGTGCGTGTGCAAGAGTGCCGTTGTCGGGGGGAACAAGTCGAGCTAGTGTAGGCGACCGCCCATGTTGCTGGGTGGTGTTGAAGCCTGTGGGACGGGCGTTGATGATCGGCCCCTCGGTACGTGCCACGAAGTAGCATCATTTTGGCAAGAATAATACAGAGTGGCAGGTGGAGGGGGAAGGGGGATCGCGTAGTGTAGAGGCGCGAACAAGGCGGCCAGCCAGTGTGGGAGAAGAAGCACCGGTGAATTGTGTTACTGTGCTGTCTCTGTCAGACTGGGAAGGATGCAGGAAGCAGGCCTATTTACGTGCGCTGTTTCACCGAAACACTTCCATTCATCCGTAATGGAAAGTGAGAGCGCCATACGTTTTCACAGTTCTTGTACTGTCGCGTCAAACGCCGTTACTACGAGATCATGTGCATGTGTTTGTCGGGTGTAGAAGCGGTAGTTTGGAGCTGGTACAGGTGTCCGGAGATAGGGACTGGCTCCATCGATTGGGCCCTGCTGAGCGGGTTTTACCTGAAGACGGAGACAGAATCCAGTCTCCGAAACGTTGTGTTTTGAAATATAAACAAGGCGGCGTTTTATGTTAAAACAGGACGATGGATAATGTCCAGGATTATAATATTTGTAAGATCACGCTATTGGACAATCAGTGATCGATTTTTCATACGTAACGAAATAAACATTGGTTAAGTTTATAATTTACAATCTTCGCCAGATAATATTAGGGCGAGTAAATGAAGGAGAATGGGATGGGCGGGATATGTAGCAAGCAGGGAGAGAAATTCGTAGAACATTGTAGTTGGAACACATGAAGAGAGGAAACCACTTTGTAGACCTGGGTGTAGGCGGTGTGATAATATTAAAATGGCTCATGAATATAACGAGTGAGGGTACACGCTGGATCTTTGGCTCAGGATATAATCGGATAAAGTATTCTTGTAAACACAGCCATGATCTCTCGTATTCCCTAAAAGGCGTGGGATTTTTGCCTACCTGAGCGACTATTAGCTTGTCAAAACGAATCGCGGTTACGTATGCAGTTTTAACCCATTACTTAAATTATTAGTCGGTACGTTGTGTACTCGGTACGGCTGAGTCAATTTCTCTTATTATGAGTAGTTATAGGGCATCCTGCACACGTTGAAGTAGGCCTGTGTCTCGGAAAGTACATCTGTTTTTTTGTTAGAGGCTGATTGGAATTCGCTGTTCATCCCAACCCCGAGTGTAACACTCTGTGCGAGACAGTTATTTCAGTTTCTGTGATATGTAATAATGTTTGTTGCTTATAAAACTAGGTCACTGACAAATTTAGCACCTAAAATAAAATAATATCTGTCATGCCGACTGCTTCATTATGGCTCATGAAAGCATTGATAAATTGATGGATATAAACGCATGCCAGTTAAGTATGATCGGTGTGTCTACCACATATTTCATAAACGAATGTGAGTGGGTGTTGTGGTCAGTGCCTCAGTCGACCCTGGTTCCGCAGATAAAGTGCAGGACAGTGCTAATTCATAACGCGACTTGGTGTCCGTGTCGAGACTGAGTGGCCACCGCATGTTTGACGGACATTCATGGACAAGAGGTGCGTGAAGTGAACCTGCGCCGTTTTAGGATGACTGCCACCATACCCAGCGCCATCGGTGGTACCTTCGGCCGCTGGAGGAGGAAGATTCTGGCCCTGCACACCCTGAGGGACGTGGAAGGACGTGGTTCAGGTACCAGCTTCGGTAGGGTTTTCATTGTTTGTGTCATTGTTGCCGTCTGAATTTTGAATGCACTTTGCTGGGAATAATGGGGCATTACGAGGGGCAGGGGCGGAGCTGACATGGATTAGGTGAGTCACTTCCTCTTCTGTAGCCTTCCGTACTCCTGGACTCTCACAAAAGCGTTCTCGTGGAACGAAGAGGTAAACTTAATATTGACCAAATCGTTATATTTTCAGCAGTTGGCGTACGTATCTGCCGTAAAATAGGTGTAGAACTCTGCTCATTTGAGGTTCTGAAACCTTAGTTTATTTTATTCACTTTACCCTGTATGTTTCGTGTGACCCGTACAGACATCACCAGGGATTCATGCAAGGACGCCTGTAGAAATACTGATACAGTACGAGGAATATACAGTGCACTTCTAGATGGATGGACTCTTTTTCCAACACATTAACTGTGCTTTACTTAAGATTCTAGCATCAAAAAGAAACATCGCTGAACAAATCTTCACGAGGTATTTCAAAATCCATATAACTTTGGGTTTGAACACGTTACATGTAAGGGGCAGACGAGCCACGTGCAGTAATGGATAAATTAAATACAGTAAATATATGTAGTATGTATACAATATAGTTTGTATGTGTAATATTTATATAAAGTAACAATTTTTTTTTCACTGGCTCTACAGCCCCCTTGGACCCTGGATTCAGATTTTTCAGTTCCATGATTATTTTACAGATGGTAGGGTGGACGAGTGATAAGCTCGTCTCAAGGCCTCTACCTAAGCCAGACACAGAATAAACACATACACACGCCAAACAGCCATGCCTTGTGTGGGATTCGAATCCACGATCCCCGCTTCCGAGCGAGCGAAGACAGTACGTGCCTTAGACCGCTCGGCTGCTGTGACCGGCGAACAGAAATTCCCTAATCACTGTTAAGACTTATCCCTTCTAATCCACCTGTCCCACAACATATCACTGCGCATAGCTGCTGTAGACTCCTTGAAACAGGAAGTTTTGCGTTGTACCTGAATGAAAATTCAGGTGAGTTGAGGATGTTCTACCTCGTCAGCGTCTCTTATACCTTTCTTCATCGTCCCTTACGGAGGAGGAGGTGATCCCGAGAAGTGCATGGTGTACTTTGGTGTATTGGCCTTAATGGACCTCAGGATACTCTTAACGGTATTATCGGTAGCTCAGGTGTACGTAGTACTCTTACTGCACTTCAGAAGAAGCAAGAGGTCTCGCATTCCATTGTTTCTTGGTTCCTGCTATAGTGGCGAAATTTTCATGAATTTCTCGTTATTTCAAGCACCTAACAAACCCGCTAACTCCACGGAGACAAAATAATGGCCAGTGAAGCAGTCATATAATTCCCCGCCTCACGGTGCCAGAAGCGTCATTACCGTGTTTGCACGTTTTCGCCACTGAACCCTACCCAGAACCAGTTGAATCCATTCCACACCCTCGCAACCTGGTCTTTTAAGGTTAATTTTAATATTAGACGATGATACAGTGATACAATGATGATACAGTGACTGCGGGTAATATGGAACCCCGTTCTCATTGCTGAACCCAAGCTGTGACTATCAGAATTGCTCACTTATACGGCAATTTGTTGACAATTGTTTTTAATTTATTTGAATTTGTTGATTTCAGAACTGTTCACTTCTTGGTATAATATTTGACGCTTTCATACATACATGTATAATTCATTAGTGCAGATTGTTCACTTTGTTTGCCGTAATCCTTTTTAATTACAGTTATGTTACAGGAAACAGACTTTCACATGACTTGTGTACGAGTATGTCTGTTGGCAGTCGCCGTAGTAGATAAAAATTTCCCGGTTTACGTTAGTATGGTGATGTTGCTAATAAGGGACTCTGCAGTCCCGAAGGTTCTGTAACGGATCGAAACATTTAGTTTCTACTCCAGGTATGCATAGGAATGTGAGTGCTGGGGCATGTTTGTACCATCGTTGCTAATGTTCACTTAAGAATATTAGAATATTAGAATATTATTCTTTTTCTGTTTTTAAGTAACTAATTTTGTTGCTCTGGATGTAGATTCTTTATGACTTAACTGTCTCTAAGTCCCTGGCGTACTTCATGTAAGGGATTTCTGATTATTAATACTTGTATTCAAGATATGTTCTTGTGAGTTTTTAGAGGACCGAGAATTTCGGAAATTTGTTTCTTGCATTAAAATTTTAGTTTTAGCATCATAAAACCAATTACATTTATTCTACAACAGTATATATATCTTTTTTCGCACTAAACGAAACGATACACAGTGACGGGCCAAAATCCTAAGAGAGTTCCATGTTACTATGTACCTGCACCATATGTGGTTAATTCTAAAATGCTCTGTAATTATTTAATCGAAAATAAGCTTACCGATTGAATTGTGTGTGTATTGCCAACAAATAAATTATTAAAATAAAAAATAACCATCCCCAAAAGCGCAGGATGTAACAAATGTCAGTAATCATGAAAATACCGTTCGTAGGAATTGGCCAGCCGACCTGAGAGAGGGTTAACGAGAACTTGTCTGTGGATAAGCGCTCTCCGCGTCACGAAGAATACTACAGCAAATTAGCTTATAGAATCAAACGTAATTCTGATTGCTAATATTATGTAAATTAAAAAAAAATAGGGTTAATAAAGAAGCAAGGAAGGAGGCCGATGTGGTGAAGATATAGGGCCGCACAAAATCTCACAGCTGTTACTACTCTTTGTGAAATATTGTTTTGCGATGGGTGGCACTGTCCTTGCTTGCCTGCAGTGAAGCCTTCCTCTGTCGGTTACTGGGCAGCCCAGAAATGGGTCAAGGCTCGAGGCCTGCTGCTTGTGTCACTCGGCTGGTGATTGCTGCTCGCGAGAGATGTCTGGCTGGAGAGAATGAATGTTGGCAAGGGCCCCACGCGGGAAGAATGCGCTGAACTGCGCTGCTGCATCTTATCATTTGCTGAAAGAAACGCGGTTAATGCTGGAACATATTTATATCTTTTTCTTTCGAAACTTACTAAACAGAAGCTGTACTCTATAATTATGGGCCTCTTCATCACTCACAGAACGTCGTGAGCCAGTTCTTGTTGCAGAGAGAGCGGTGATCGGTAAGTGTCTGTTAGTACACAGTGCAGAACTACCACTAGCTCGGCAGCTTGTCAAAAATTTTGGAAAACATTTTTTGTAATTACTGGAATGCAGGGATCCTGTTGAAACCAGTGAAAACACGGCTTAGGCCTATAGTTTACGATTTAAACACACACAGTGAACAAGTACACGGTGTGCAGGATGTACGGAATGTAGTGGTATGTTTACATTCTTGCATTGATTTAATAATTCACAGAGGTTTCCGGCTTGTTGTATGAGAAGTATGCTGCAGGCTTAAATTGATTTGTTTTAAAGTTTTATCTCTGTAAACTAAAATGTTTCATAAGGAAAGGGCGTGTCAAAAGATAGAAATCTCACTTCTCGGCAGAGCATTTGGATCGATATGGGTGCATTTTCATTGAACATTTTCTGTGGATAATAAGATTCTCAACTTTCCCGAGGTATGGACATACACCCAAGGACAACGTTTATTACGCAACGGACCCCACGAACTGACCTTTCCTTGTTAGCCAGACAGTGAACAGTGTCTCGGGAGGCGGTTTACATGATGACACTAACACAGTAGTCAGCGATTAAAATAAGAGCGCAAAGGAAAGAAATACATACGGAAGTCTTGCCCGAAAACCTACAGTGGAGATAACAGACATGTAGGAGGGCAGTTTTATAGGTTGTGAGAGTATGGACTGGATTCATGTGGCTCAGGTCAGGTCCAGTGGCTGGTTCGTGCGAACATGGCAATGAAATGCGAGAGATTACTTTGGCTGTCTGAGCTTATGTTTCCCCGTCAAGAAACTCTCCATTCAGTACAGTGTTTGTTTCGTTGCTTGGAGTCACAGTCTGATAAGACCAATCTATAATGCTAATGGATACGATAACAAATCGAAATTTAAATATAATAATATTAATTTGATAAATATCACTGCAAAGCCCCATTTTCTCTCTTCCTTCTGGAAGAGGCATGCTGTAAACGAAATGACACATTAAAACGGTACTTTCTCATTGTTAGTGTGGGTTCGAAATCTATTCATTGTAATTTGAGGGAAAGACGAAGTTTTGGGCAAAACTGTTCATGGGATAAAATGAGAGAAACAGATAGATATATACATTGAGATTTGAGGTTTTCACGGCGGTGACTATGAAGAAAGCTGTCTTCTGGGATGTGGCGCCGTGTAGAAATTATGTTAACCGACGTTTCGGAGGAACGTCTTTTAACACAATTTCTACACGGCGCCACATCCCAGAAGACGGCTTTCTTAAGCTGATCATCATGACCAATCCAATTAGCCTTCCGTTTTCTTATTTCATGTAGGATATTCCTCTGCTCACTGACTCTAATTAACACTTCTTCATTTCTCACATAATCGGTCCAACTGATCTTCTCCATTCTTCTCCAACACCACATTTCGAAACTTTCCAGATGTTTCTGATCTACTGCCCTAAGTGTCCATGTTTCAGCCCCATACAGAGCTATGCTCCAAATGTAGCATTTCACTAGTTTCTTCCTCAAATTTAAGTCCAATTTGCTGGTAAAAAGATTCTTCTTCTTGCTAAATGCAGCTTTTGCCATGGCAATCCTGGATTTAATTTCACAAGTACACCTTCCATCATCTGTTAACAAGCTACCCAAATATTTAAAACATTTCACATTCTCCACTTGTTTTTGGTCTATCTTTATTGTGACTGGGGTTGGTTGTCTCGAAATTTTCATTACTTTTGTTTTCTCCACATTCATTTCCATGCCATAGCACCTTCCAATTTCAATTAGTCTATCAATCATGCCCTGTAGCACAGTTTCTTCCTTAGCCATTAACACAAGGTCATCTGCATATTTCACAGTTTGAATAATTTGCCCTCCTACTTTGAAGTCACCGAGCCCATCCAGAGCTTCCTTGGTAAGGCATTCGCTGTACAAGTTGAACAGAATTGGTGATAAACAGCATCCTTGTCGAACTCCTCTTCCAATCTGCACACTTCCTGTCTCCCCCCTGTCCAGTCGTACTCTAACTTTCTGATCCATGTACAATTTGCTAATCAATCTTCTTTCATGCCAATCGATACCTGTTTCTTTCAGGATCTGCATTAATTTGGTCCAGTTTACCCGGTCAAATGCCTTCTGCCAGTCTATGAAGCAAACACACAGTTCTTCATCTATCTCCAAAGTTCGTTCCGCTATAATTCTCATCATCCCAATTGCATCCCTGGTTCCTTTTCCTCTTCTAAATCCAAACTGATCTTCTCCAAGTACATCCTCTATTTTCCTTTCAATTCTTCTTTTAAGTATCTTTGCTATTATCTTTGCTGTATGTGCAATAAGACTTATTGTGCGATGGTCGCTGCATTTTGTAGCTTTTGTCTTTTTCTTTAAGGCAATCATTGTAACTTCTGTAAAGTCCTTGGGCCACTCTCCACTTTCATATATGGTGTTCATTAGTTTTGTCAGTGTTTTCAAACCACCTTCTCCCAGTAACTTGAGCACATCTCCAGGTACATCATCATCTCCTGTAGCCTTTCCCTTCCTCATTTCCTTGATAGCTTTTTCCACCTCACTTTGTAAAATATATGGTCCTTTCTCGTCTGTATCTACTTCTTCTTCCGGTTCAACTTCTAAGGTTTCTGGCCGATTAGGTCGATCATATAGTTCTGAAATATAATTTTCCCAAATTTTCAGCACTTGCCTCTGATCTACTATTCTATTCCCCTGGGAGTCTTCGATGCCAACATTTTGAATCCCATGATTCTCTTTCCATCCTAGTTCTTTTGTCTTCATGTACATCAAATCATAACGGCCTGTTCTTTGAAATTCCATAATCTCATTACATATCTTCTCAAGATATTCCTTTTTGGCCCTGTCCGTGGCTCTTTTCAATTCATTCCTCAGTCTCCTGTATTTCCTCCTGCCTTCTTCATTGTTGACATTCTTCCATTTCCTTCGCTCCTCCATTTTACTCATCATCTCCTGTGTAACCCATGGTTTTCTTGCTATCTTCTCAACTTTACCTACCAAATCACTGATAGTATCTAACATGCATTCTTTTATATTGTTCCACTGCGCTTCAGCATTTCCGCTTTCACCTTCAATTGCACCGAGTTTCTCTTCTAGGGTCTCTTGCACGCTTTGTCTTTGAGCATATAACTTCTCCAAATCCCATCTGGGTCTGATATATAGTTTAATTAGATACATACCAAGAAGCTGCGTAGCTTATGGGCTTCTCTTATTTTGCCATTTATTTAATTCATATGTTGTAAGCAGCAAAGGTACGGCCTTGTGGAGCTTCCTTAATATCTTGCAGTGAATCAAAGAAGGCTTCACAGAGGAGACTTTGTTCATGCTGTGCCAGGAAAATCCACTCAAGCAGAAGTGCTGAAAAATGCGACAAGGCGCGAAGTTCCATTCAAGGACGTAAAGGGTGCACTGAGAAGCCATATTAAGAACGCGTCGTTGTTAAGAGTTGCTTTCTCACTCTTCCATTTAGAAATGCTAACATTAGAGCTGATCTTTGTGCTAATATTAAATTCAATTCGATTTCTCGAATGCAAACTGTTTGAAGACGTTTCACTTTCAATTACTACACATCTAGCAGTCAACATTTTTATTAAATCTATGTAAATAACCGTGAGGCTCCATAGAACGGCTCAGCCGCTTTATTTTTCTTGAAAATCTTGAAATCGCATGTTTATCAATTCCTGTAATCTATAATAGCTGATCAGTGGAAGAACTGTCTGAAGAAACCGTAGCTACGTAGAAATGAAAATTGTCAAAGTATCCATTTGAAATACCGGTCGGATTTGTGCTTATTTTAATTATAAAGCCCGAAATATGGCTTCAGCCGGGGGTTCCTTATAACAGTTTAATTATACGTATTTTTATAATTAACTCATACCATATTAATAAAGAGCCGACGTAACTAAACTAACTTCACTAAGTTGAGACCTTCTTGAGAAGCTGCCAATTGTGCAGCTACTCAAGAATTCCCCAGCATTTTATGGAACCAGAAGGTTCATTACCTCGTTCACAAGAGCCCTCCACTGGTCCCTATCCTGAGCCAGATCAATCCACACCATCCCATCCTATCTCTCTAAGATCCATTTTAATGTTGTCGACCCACATACGTCTTGGTCTTGCCAGTGGTCTCTTTCCTTCTGGCTTTCCCACCAATATCCGTGGACACTTAGGGCAGTAGATCAGAAACAGCTGGAAAGTTTCGAAATGTGGTGTTGAAGAAGAATGGAGAAGATCAGTTGGACCGATTATGTGAGAAATGAAGAAGTGTTAATTAGAGTCAGTAAGCAGAGGAATATCATACACGAAATAAGAAAACGGAAGGCTAACAGGATTGGTCATGTTTTACGCAGAAACTGGCTTCTAAAAGAAGTTATTGAAGGAAAGATAGAGGGGCGGATAGAAGTGACCAGAAGAGAAGGAAGACGACGTAAGAAGATGCTGGATGACCTTGGGGACAGAAGAGGATACTGCCATTTGAAGGAGAAAGCTCTAGATCGCATCAAGTGGAGGAACTCTTTTGGAAGAGACTGTGGACCTGTCGTCTTGACAAATTACAGATGAATGAATGAATCCTATATGCATTATGCATTCGTCTTCCCCCATTCGTGTTACATGTGTCCATCTCATCATCCTTGACTTGAATATTCTAACTTGACATTCCTACATACGCGAGGAAACTGAAAATATAAGATTGTTCAATTTATACACACACAAAGAAATTTGGGAACGTAGAAGGGATTGTTGAAGTTTGTTCAGACACGGAGGAAATGATTAATTCTTACGATTTTTGAAGTTTGTGTGCACGTAAATGGACCTCTAAATACGCTTTGACTGTCCAAGTACTTGAGTGTGAAGGCGATGGTTTGTGCAGGTTTGTTCATACATATAAGGGCCATTAATCACAGTAAGAATATGTACAGTATACCCAGCGCATGGACATCCATCTGGCTTTAAGGCATGTCATGTAATAAACACCGTAAACCATGTCTGCATGCCGAATGCATGCCTTGATTGTTCTGCAGAAGTGGGGCTGCCGAACGGAGCATCACATGTGAGCTGGGCGACGCAAAGCAATAAAGCACGCAGTGAAGTGGTAATAAAATGCCAGCCTCTGTTTTTCCAACAGCTCCTTTGTTGTTTATACCTTCTTTATTGGCCGGAGTTGGACTTCGGCGGATATATGCGTTTTTCGTTTGAAAACGAAACGTGCCTTCACACGGTGCTACTGCCGAGAGTTTGGGTTCCGACTTTGAAGGATGTGAGGAACCACAATGGCTGAATGTGTGACAGTAGGACAGTGAACAGTGCTTATTTGCGTCGAATGATAGGTGGGTGAAGGTTGTTGAAGGAAGCGGTCGTTCCCTGTTTGAAGGTATTCGTTATTCGCGTGGACTGATTGCGGCAAATCACGAAAAACCTATGGTGTAGCCGAGATGCGAACCGACCACTTCCACGGTTGGTTGCCTCCTGAGCATACTCTCTCGGTATATGAAGTGCTAAATTATGCAACCTGCGGCTGGGGCGTGAAGCTGAACACTCACCTCCAACTAGTGCCGAGGTCAAGAATACGTGGACCTATACATCTACTCCCCCATACGTCTTCATAGCGTACTGCTTAATTGGTTAAGTACAGGGACGACTTTAAAGAACGGGATAGCGCAGCCTGTATAGCGACAGGCTACCTACTGGACGACAGAGGGCTCGGAGTTCGAATTCCGGTAGGGTCAAGGATTTTCTCTTCTCCACGCCGTCCAGACCGGCTCTGGGTCCCGGGGACAAAGCGGCCGGGGCGTGAAGCTGAGTGGCGAGGTTCAGTTGCGACCGCTTTATTGTCTGGGAAGAGTGCCGGTATCCACCGGATAGGAGGCTGGGTGTGGTCCAGAACCGGTGTGCAAGCTATGGAGAAGAGAATAATATCTTGCCTCTGCCAGGAATCGAACCGCGGTTCCTTGGTCATTCCGCCTGTAAACCAGTCGCTATACCGACTGAGTTGATACGTGTAAGGAGGTTAAGTTGGAGGCCCTCTTAAGGTCTTCTACGAAACGGTTTATGGTTAAGTGGTGCTGCCTGTGGTCTGATAATGGCGAACTTGTTACGTATTTGTGCCATAAATCATTTCAGTGTTTTATCATGATCACCATGTCTGCACGGCGAGTGTGTGAATACTGTGGCGCTGGCCCATAGCTGTACTCACTGCAGTCCAAGGCTGCGGATAGAGCTGGCCGTGATCAAGCCGTGAGACTTGGCTTGAGAAATGGGTCAGTGTAGATACAAGAAGAGCACTGAGCCGGAGGAGAGAGGCTGAGTCAGCTGGACCACTCGCTGAGATTTCGTCATTACCTTGTGCGGACCCTGAACGCACTGACCCATCTGCCACACAGCCTAATGATCGCGGACGGGTAAACGTAAGCTGTCATCTGGTCTGAATGTGGAGGCGAAAAGCTCGCATAATACTGTATGCGTTTTTGATCAGATTGACCATACAAAATGTCCTAAGGAAATATAAGTGACCTTTAGCAACATAAATGTTTAACAGCTTTTGATTTTATATTTTAAAGAAACAAGGAAAAATGTTGAAGAAAGTCGTCTTCTGGGATATGGCGCCGTGTATTCTTGGTTTTCACCGACGTTTCGGAAGAACGTATCTCCTCCATCTTCAGGGCAGGTGAGTCGCGTTGCGAATACAGAGAGCAGCTGCTCTGGTAGAAGTTTAGCTACGTTAACAGAGGAACATTTTGCTTCCAGGCTCAGGGTCGTAGTGTAAGCCAAACAAGTAGCCAACAGAGCGAGCTGCACGTGGGAAACCTTGTTAGCACCCAGAGAGAACCACATTAGCGAGAAAAGAAAATTGTACTGCCCCGGAGAGACCATATTTGCAGAAATTGAGAAATGGGGGAAGGCGAGAGAAAAGTGTCACGTGTGATTAGTGGAATGTGTAGGTGGAACCGGAGAGTAAGAGGGGGCTGTAGGCAGTACGCGAAAATTTATTTTCTTATAAGCAGGCAGGTTTTACCGCACATACCCGGCTCAGTGTATATTATTTTCTGAAATACCCTGTACCAAGACAGTTAAGGGTCAAGCAAATTAAAGTTAAACTCTTAGCATTTTCAGTACTCTACATCAGATAGATATACTCGGCGAGCTTCAGGCTGCGCCCGCTTTTGCATCATATTTACCGATATCGATGGCCTAGGAGACAAAGATTCTGCGGGATTTTAGAACAAAGCCTGTAAGGAGTTCTGGAACTCTGTCTTTGCTTTGCTATAGGTATAGCCAACTACGAGTAATTTTGGCACATTTTCTTATAGGCAGAGATGTTTGAGCGGCTTGATACTTGCCATGTTCCAGAACGTGCTACTTGCAATAAGTAGAGTTCAGAAATAGATGTAGTTTGTTATTGTTTACCGAGAGCGCTCGGCGTGGCAGGAAGTGTTGCTTGTCTGCTACAGTGCGAGTATCCTAATGATCAGTTTTTTCTAGCGTAATCGAATCGGACTGAACACAATACGAAAAAAAAATCCTCATAGTATTTGGGGAATAATGGCACATTTGGTTGATATTTGTAACAGATTATTCGGCCTAAATGTTGATATTATTTGTAACTTATCTCTAATTCTTAAAATATGGCGTGACGGCGACCTTTCACAGCCATCGAAATTAATAATCAACAAAACACACCAACTTAAAAGCTGTAACTCATACCGTTAAGCAAACAAACGTTAAGTGGACTACAAAAATAAACATCGAAAACACTTTTGAAACAGTTGGTTAGAAGAGGGCCTTTCTGATAATGGTGTTAGTCATTTCGTCAATAATCACCCCTTCTCTGTCAATTTAATTGTGCCAGGTCGTAAATAGGTGAAGCATGAAATTCTCAGAATACTGAATGGTCGAAAACACTACTTACTAACCAACTAACTGCATTGAGCAGTTAATGAGAAGCGAGTAGTCACTCAGCCACTTAAAATACCTCGCCTTTTATTATATAACCTAAAGATTTATTACCGCCTTCACGAAGGCCCTCCAGTACTTATCCCGAGGTAGATGAATCCATTCCACGGTCTGTCTGTCTTTCTGTAGTAGGAAATTAATTTCCGGTGAGCTGTTAACAAAACAAGCAACGAGAAGAAATGTATGATATACAAAAAATAAGTACGTACTTACGCCACTTCTCAATATAGTCACCGCAGCAATTGACGTTCTTGTATGGGGGAATAAGTTTTTGTATGCCTGTATGAAAGAAGTCTGCCGCCTGTTAGCACAGCCACTTTTTGACACCTTCCATCAACTCCTCGTTGTTGCTGAAGCACTATAATCCAAACAAGTTCTTCGGGTGGGTAAACAGGTTGTACTCGCTCGGAGTGAGATCAGGGCAGTAAGGAGGGTGGTCAAACAACTCCCAGCTGAAATGCTCCAACATTGATCGAGTGCGAGAAGCTGGATGCGGACGCGCATTGGCATGGAAGAGCACTACACCGGTTGTCAGAATTCCATTCCTTTTGTTGTGAATGGCTCTGCGCAGTTATTTTTGTGTTTCGCAATACTCTTCTGGCGTTATTGTGGTCCCTTATTGCATGAACTCCACCATCAGCGCTCCTTTCCTGTTCCAGAAAGCAGCTCTCTTCAGATTTCTGGCAGGCAGACGTTTGTTTAAACTTTTTCGGCTTGTTTGGAGAATGTGTGTGCACCCACTGCTTTGTCTGCTCTTTGGTTTCAACATTTACAAATGAACCCCAGGTTTCAGCACTTGTTAATCTTACGATGTTAGTGAGAAATCCATCGCCATCTTTGTGGTATCGCTCTAAGCCTTTTGTGCGCACCCATGGTCATTTTTGGAACCAATGTTGCGCAAAACTTGTGAAAGCCTAGCCTAACTGTGATAATCTCGTAGAAAACAATGCGTGAAATTTGTGGAAATTCACACGAAAGTTCTGAAACTGTGAATCGCCCTCTTTCACAAATTTTTGGTCGACACTTTGAAAGAGATCATCTGATGACCGACCATTTTGCTCTTCATCGTGAACATTTGTTCGCCCCCTCATCTTTGTACATTTTACACCCTTGTCTTACAGTTCCTTCGCTCATTACATTTTGTTCATAAACTGCTTAAAATCCACTATAGATTTCCGTAGCACTCAGATTTTTAGTTCGAAGAAAGCGGATAACAGCGCGAATTTTGCAGCTGGAGGGATTATCAATTGCATGACACATCATAACTCACTCTTTAGAGACAAGAACACACACTAGGTGACCAGTTATGAGTGGTTTCCAAAGCAGTGAGTCAAGTGATTTCTTTTATTGCTAGTGGGGTGGGACTAAGTCCCTTGTACTGCGGCCACTTCTGGCCTATTGTACCAGCCCCAGACGATAGGTGAGGGTGATTGTGGAACAGTTGGTGGAATGAAGATTGGCAGGGGAAACCGAAGTACTCGGAGAAAACCTGCCCCAGCGACACTTTGTCCACCACAAATCCCACTTGACCAGACCCGGGATCGAACCCGGGCCGGCGCGGTGGGAAGCCAGCGACTAACCTCTTGAGCTATGGCGCGGCCCTGAGTCAAATGATGCTACCTCGTATGCGCCAACTCTCCACGGCTCCTACACTAGTTGCCTAAAATAAACGGTCGTTACTTTTACAATAGCCCTCTATCATTCGTTCTTGATCAGGTCTTTCAGGTGTGCTGTTCCCTTAAGATGTTCTGACCAAAAGTCACAACATAATTTCTCACATTTCCAATACATGCTGCGTGCACCGCCCATCTGATCCCCCCTCATTTTTTTTTTTCCAAATACAACTTGGTGACGGGTACAAATTGTGAAGCTACTCATTATCAAATATCATCAGATTTACCCTAATTCCTCTTAAATCCGATTATTCTCCTAATCACCCTGTACGCATACAATCTTAATTTATGTTCTCGTAAAGTGAGAAACCAAGTGTGACACCTACTCGAAACAGTAATTACTGCTACACTTGCACTTCTGTAGATTTTAATGTTTACTGGTTAGATTGGAGGCGGGAACTTAATCGTAGCCAAATTTCCCCGAATTTATTCTGCTTTAAATTCCTACGTGAATGCAGTTTTGGTTTGCCACTGTCATTTCTAAATATTTGAAGGTTGCCACGTTGCCTATCTTGTTAGGTCGCGCCATAGCTGAAGCGGTTAGTCGCTGGCTTCCCACCGCGGCGGCCCGGGATCGATCCCGAGTCTGGTCAAGTGGGATTTGTGATGGGAAAAGTAGCGCTGGGGCTGGTTTTCTCCGAGTACTTCGGTTTCCCCTGCCAATCTTCATTCCACCAAATTCTCCATCATCATAATCACCCGGGGCAGGTACAGTAGGTCAATCAGTGGCCGCCGTGTCGTGTGGACTCAGTTGAATTTCACCCCCCACTAAGCGAAAGAATACTTATCTTGTGCCAGTCCAGTCTGTATGTCTCATATGTACCTAGCTTCAGATATATTAATTTGTTCAACTCAGTCCAGCCACATGTCTGTTCAGTTTGTTCCTAGGATGTCAGGATGTCGGAGGGTCCTTTAGACATGCAGTAGATTCAGAGGGGTTCCCATGCTGTTCACGATATGCAAAGGACTCGAGAATGCATTCTAAGAACTGAGAAAGGTTTAGTTCTAAACATCTGGAACCATATAAATGTAAGAATACTTCCGAAAATTCTGAACAGTTGGCATTCTGAGCTAAGGAAGCTAAAGTTGTTTTGTCTGGCTAGGAAAGTGGAAATACGTATATTTTCCACAAGGGGCACGTGATATACAATGTGTCCAGATGTGAACATGGGAAATCTGTCTGCTGTTAGGAATTTGCAACTGTAGGTTCGCGGCGAGTGGATTGCTATAAGTTGACGTATCCACTCAGTACGAATCTGGCGTGCATTGTAATGGGTTAGTCTTCACTGAAATTAATTCTAGACCAACTTTCCTACTAGCGACCAGTGAAACGTCTGTATTTTAGTGTACGTGCGAGTAAGTGTTTTCGTCCAGTAAAGTGACATCATCAGTATAGCGTCCGAGCCAAGAGCGTCGGAATCTGCACGGACGGTATATGTTGTTTTTCGAAGCGTTGGGGCGGGGGAGAAGGGAAGGGGGTCGGAATCTTATGATGCAGACGTTTCTGATGATGTTTCTAAATCTTTGTTAATTATATTAGTGAAAGTTTGTAACACAGAGAAACTAATCGAATTATTGCAAGCTGATTCAATTCTCTGTTGTGAACCTAACAAGGCAACAGCGTCTGCTGTATATGCAGATTTGAATCTTGCCCAGAAATTCGTAATCAGAAGCGGAAGGAAAGAAGGAAAGCAGACGGGAAGAAAGGCCGATAAGCAAAGACAGAAAAAGGAAAAGAAAGAGAAAGAATGAAACGTAGGTGTTGAGGGAAATAAAATTCTTAAGTATGCATAAATAATTTGTTTTCAGAGTTTTCGAATGGGCAGCATGAATTATCATCACTCGTTTAAATAAATTGCACTGGTTAGAAGTAATTTTCAAATAATGCTGTCCTACCTCCGAGTAAAGATGTGCCACGCTAAGGGGGCAACTCTGGTGGCAACATTTTATACCCACATAACATCAAAGAGCTCTTCTTATTGCCATGTTTTGTTTATATCATGATTGGCCTGTTTCATAATGAATCAACAGTTTAGAAGGGGAACATACCCGCATGTCCACTGGATGTATACCTTTTTCTCCCTAACCGTGTTAAAAATATTTTATGTGTTTTTACTTCTCTTAACGTCGCTTTTCTTAATTGCATAAGTTAAACGTTGGATCTGATTATGTGTTTTGCTAATATAAGGCCCACCATAGCTGAAGCGGTTAGTCGCTGGCTAGGTTTTCTCCGAATACTTCGACTTCCCATGCCAATCTTCATTCCATCAATTGCTCCACAGTCATCGTCATCTGTCATCTGGAGCCGGTACAATAGGTCAGTAGTGGCCGACGTACCAAGTGGACTCAGTCTCACCCCACTAAAAATAGTAATAATGAAAAAATGGAACTGGAAATGCTGTGGATGAAACGGTCGCTTAATTTTCAATGTAATAAAAAAACAAACTCCGTGGCTTTAGTCAACAAGCGAATTATACCCACCGAGCGACTGCTGCTTGTCGGTGAAATTAGTGCCAACTTCAGCGGATAGAGGGTGTCGCGTTGTCAGCGCAACGAATCCCCACGGTCGTTAATTTCAGTTTTCTAGACCGTTTTTTAATATAATATACCAGCATTTGTCGGTCACCGTGACCGCGCGGTCTAAGGCATTGTTTTTCAACCGTCGGACCACGGGCCAGTACTGTACCCTGGCATCAGTTATACGAGACCCTCGTCTTATGAAAACAATTTACCGGATTGCATTCCGACAAAGGTTGAGAACAACTGGTCTAAGGCATGAACTCGAACACCGAGGTCGTGGGTTCGGATCCCATGTGCATGTCTATGTGCTTTTATTCTGTGTATAGGCAGCTGCCTTGAAACGGGCTGATCCCCCTTGCAAGGAGTCCTGCTTACTGAGTGTATAGGAATAAGAAAGTGAAAGCGGCCAAGGCGCAACAGAGGGCTGTAGAGCCGTAGCGGATGGTTGGATGGGTGGGACCGGACGGACGGACGGACGGACACCTGAAGGAACTGGTGGAGATCTAGGTACGGAACTGACTACGACGTTCCGGAGTGCTTATCAGCATTATGGAAGCTTCGGGTTCTCCCCCCCCCTCCCTCCTCCAAGATCGGTATTCCCTGCATTGTTCTTATTTTCCTCATTCATGCAGGCCGATGTGGTTGAGTGCAGCCTCCTGTAACGAGCTCATGCTGCACTGATGTACTGCGATGTACTTGAACTTGCTATAGGATACATCAAGTCGGTTGTATATAACTACTTCCCGTTTTATGGTGGATCAGTTTATAGCCTTGATGTTCAGTTTTAATATTCCAACCTCATTTTTGTTTTGTGACTCTACATTCCTTATTATCAGGGCCCGGATTTTGATGACATGTCATTTTTTTTCCTTGTATCCTATGCGATGCTCTTAAATATATAAATCTCGGATATGAGTTGCTGGATACAGAAATGTAAATTTTATAGATATTTTTTTGGTAAGTTTTTGGACTTTTAGGGTATTTCTTGTCATTTTTGGCCATTTTAAGGAATTTTTCTTCATATGTTTTCTGAAATGTGAATAACATGGAAGCGAAGTGTTCTACATTTTCTCCTTTAGGTAATTTTTCTAGGCTTTTTCGGTCACTTTATAGGTCATTTTTTAAATATTTTCAGGTCATCAAAATCCGTGCCCTGCTTATTACTATATAAGGAAGTATGGACCCACTGTGTCCAGTGTGATGTCCCCGTAATGAATATTCAGCCATTCGGTGAATTTTATTAGAAGTCCTTATTAATTTCACGTGGGACTAACTACAAGTTATTTTGCCCCAGTACTTTCTAATTCCTTACCACAAATAGTTGAAATTTAGCGGTTCTCAGACTTCCGATGTTGGACCGACATTTCATGTGCGGTCCTGAGATTGCGGTTGGTAATTGACTTTCGTGATATATTCAGGTTCGGGTAAGGAGTTTATAATAATGCGTAACAGCAACATTCCCATGACTAGATATTTACCTTCAGACAGATGGCGACGACTAGTGCATCGTAACAGTAGTAGCAAGGCGTTTAATTTTTTATAGCGATACATCATAAGCATACCGACAGATTCTGCATAAAATTCTGTTTACGCGTCATCAGTTACAAACATGTCTACGCTACTGAGCTGAGAGATTATTTGTAACACTTTTAATACAGTCGTTGTGCATGGATAATGTTTCCTCTCCGCTTAATTCAGCACCGTACAATGAAGACGTATGGGAAATGGAAGTATAGTTCCAAACTTTCCTAACCTCGACGCTGTATGTAAATAAGTGTTCAGATTCGCTCCCTAACATCATTCTCAGGGAAATAGACCCAGGTACTCATTGGATAGGTGACAGTTTAGGCCTCAGAATTGGTTAGAACGCTGTGAACACGTATTCCTCGATCCACCAACCAATAGGCTGGTCACTGTAATGACTGAGCTATTCCAACTCCAGAATTGCATATAATTTGACACCTGTGTTTCAGAACAGGGTGCTGAGGAGAATAGTTAACGGGGAGCGATGTGCAGGGGCTTTGTCGTATAGCACAGCCAATTCTTCCTACGCCAACCGTTTCGTTAGGGGATTTGCCTAGTTTTTGACAGAACTTGATGTTTGCTCGTTGTTCAAACTACCACATTTTCTATTTCCGCCACTTGCATTTAACTGCGGTTCACAATGGAGGCAGTAGTTCTGCTTACACTGTTTGCACACAACTGCCTCTTGCTGTGACGAGAGATGAACTGACAGGGCATCATATCGTGCCTCAACCTATCCACTGTAGTGCATTGCAACGACACTTTGCGCCCAGTGCACGAACTTATTGACTCTGGTAGTATGAGACAAGTATATTGCTAGTATCTTGACGAGTGCATTTTCTCAAATGGCTTGTAGATTTGAATGTTTTCCGTGTTTCCCTTCGTTTGGGTCCAACATGTTTCCTACTTTAATTACATGATGTTCATATCAGACGTCATCTTTTTTAGTCAAAACTGTTGTGGTTACAGAGTACTGGTACACATTAAAAATTATTGATCTCCTTAAGATCCAGAACTTCTATTTGCTCAATACTTTAACAAAGCAAGCACTGCATCTAACCTGAGTTTTAAATATAGGGTGTCAAGATGAAAGGTATCCAAAATAAATTTATATCTCAGAAAGTAACTGTCATACACGTATCCAGTTTATGTCATCGGAAAGGAAACCCCTGTAAGTTTTTTTTCATGCCCGGCTTACGCACATGCGCCGCCACATTTCTGCCGCCATGTTAGGAATCACTTGGACAGAGAGATGGCAGGGAGATAGATCGGCAGAAGTGAATCATTCGCTCGCCCTCCTAGGTCGCCACATTTAACCCCACTGATTTTTTTCTTGTGGGGTCATGTGAAGAACATTGTCTACCAGGTTAAGATCGACGACCTGCAACACCTGAAGGCCCGCATAAGGGACGCTGTGGCTATGGTAACACCAAACATGCTTCAAGTATGGATATTTGTCGTGCCACCAAGGGAGCCCACAAATAAATTTATTGAGATAGTTATATACTCAGAAGAAACGTTAATAGTTTCGCTTTGTAATGGCATAACCCATAAATGTGTATAATAAATTCTTTCTGAGATATAATGATTTTATTTTGGATACCTTTCATCCGGACACTCTGTGCGAGGTACAATTAATTTTAGGCAATTTATACTTTGAATATTTTTAATATTTCTATTTTCATATTTTATTTTATCTTTATGTTTTTAAACATAATAAAAACATGAATTATATACTAAATCGTAGATATATACCTAATATATAAATATATATGTGCTAGCAAGACAGCCATCAGTTGCAAGAATACGGATCCGTATTATAATCAATATTTTAATCACGTGACTTATGAAAATAAGTGCCTGATGATGACCTAATTATATGGTCGAAAAATGTAGCACAGTTACGTTTATATTAAACACATAAGACATATACCAAAACCTATTGTCTTTATCTTCATTCCCACATGACTTGTTGCGCCAACGGTCATTATATAAGCAATTAAATATCAGAAAAATGTCGAACCTGAATCTGTAACAGCGACGTTTATGTGTGGCATACGGTGAACAAATATAAAATCACAGAGAACACAACTGGAAAATGTGTGCAGTCCAGGTTTTTTCTCCCGTTTTTTTTTTTAAGAATACGTTCATGGGCGCTGAAGACGAGGTGTGGGTGTCTTGCAGCGGTACGCATGTGTTCATCTGACGGTTCCGATGGGTCAGAATTACTCAACCCAATGCACTCCTGACGTCCTGCACAGTTTGTAAGTTATTTAACAACACCTTAATAGCTGCCGTGATTATATAGCGTTGAATGAAATGAAATGACAATACATCACTTCGTAGGTTGACATTTTAATCAGCTTCGATGTTATACAACGTAGAGTTAGATAATAAGTTTGTAGGTTTTTTTAAAGAAGCCATGACAGTTGCAAAGTGTGTCGAATTAAACATAAGGATGGTTAATTGTTGCGTACGTTTGGCAAATGTAAGACACGTGTATGGAGTGATGATGTTACAGCTCGTCGAATCAGAGGACGCGGGTTATTTAACAGAACTCCATCAGTTGCAGTCAGCCATTGTTGAATGACATGAAAGGATGCTTTGTTGATTCGTAGTTTTGAACGCGTGTGTAATGTAATGGGGAATTGTACATATGTGTATTGTATATGTCGGTTATAAAAGGTAAAGGTATCCCTGTAACAGGCCGTGGAAGCCCATAGGGTTGTGAGACGTCGAAGCCCCCACATTATCTAGACACTCGGTTCACAGATGGAGGCCAGGTTGTCAGTCTTACGTCTGTTATACATATAGTCTATGTACGTATATATGATTTATATACAAAACTGGAAAAAGAATGGTTTGGAGAGAGCACCACCCACAGTTGACACTGTGTTACTGATCGAAGGGCGACACTTGTGGACCCAAACGATGAAGGGGGATACGGAGATGAAAAACACTGTGAAATCCGGTTCGAGGTTTCAACCAGCGTTGCCACTGTGCTGCATGTTCATTAATGGTACGATTGTTGCGTTATTGTTAATGCGGGCGTTGGCATCTTGAGGAGACTGAAAAAAAAATGGAACCTGATTCCTTACTTCATCGTGTTAAGTCAGGAGATCGTAGCCTGTTTAGGGCACTGCTCCGCAGAAGTATCAGTCAAGATTACTGTTCCCCGAACCAAGATTTCCTTTGAAATTCAAATTGAATTTCAGTTACAGTAGGTCTTATAGTAGACGGGTAGGGACCGAAATACAATTCATCTGACAGCCTAGCCTACACAGTGTAGTGAATGGTTGCAGGTTGCACGACCGAAGTTCGATTCCCGGTAGGGTCTGGGACTTCTCCCTTGACCACTACCTAGTCTCTCATTCCATGGATACCAGCCATCTTTCCCTTCAGGTAAAACAGCCGGCACGTGAGCCTAAGTACTAGACATCGTAGTGCCCAGGTTAAGAATGAGTGGAGTCATACCTTCACCATTCGTACTGTGACATGATTCTCAGTTCTGAACGGGGATTACGTCACGTTTACTTTAAATTTCGGTGTAGGCTCTCTGTACCAAATGTAGCCGTAATCCATTTACGTTACCCTCCCGGGATTATAATATTGTAGTATGAGTTTCGAAGCAGAATACCGTAACTGAATCGATTTAAATGTCTATGTTGTTGAAAGGCTTGCTGTGTGTTTGTTGTGAAAGTAACATTGAAATAGAGTGCAGTCGCTTCTTCGTTCTCGTCTTGATTAAATGGACTATTATCTGAAGTCCCCCACACTGCCAGTGAAACGCTGCTCGCTCTACAAGGGTTCCACATTAAACTATCAAACACACATTGTTGGTTTTATATTGCTTTGTACATACGCCGTGCTCCTGCCGGAGTTCTATTTTGAAATATGCTACATTATTTTGTTCTGAATTTCTTTCAGGTTCATTGTAAATAAGCATTCATCTCACTCGAAAAAGAACACCCTATCCACTCGAGATAGCATTGCTAAACAAGCAATAAAAACGTCTGAGCGCAGCCTTGGAAAAATGTTCAGAAAGTATCAGATGAGAGCATTTTAGGGGTGAATCTGAGCTCAGGGGTGCTGAAGTAAAGCTAAAGGGTACGTTTTGTCTGTGCTTGAACACCACGCCACAATGACGAATAATTGACTGAAAGTAGAGCTCCATGCATTCATAATCTCGGCTGTAGGTGGAGGGGAGTACTTAACTTGACGCTCCGGCATGATTATCACGACAGTCATTGGATAGGAAGCTGGACAGACCAGAAGGCCGGTCTGGACGCTGTGAGCTTTACATTCATATGCATTGTACACATTCAGTTGTGGCCATACTTCCAGTAGGCCTATGGGTCGGTGTCCATAACATATTGCGAATAAAGGCCCATTAATGTCTCCACAGCTGCGTACTGAGTTGGCAGCTAACTCCAGTTCCATGGAGCAGAGACTTTATTGAGAATCCAATATTCACTCCTACTGGAGAGCCAAATTAATCCAGTCCACACCCTCCCACTCTATCTTACGCCCATGCCTTCAAAGTATGCTCTTCCTGTCATCCTCTCGGAAGAACTTCGTGTGGCATCCCTGCCCACAATGGGAGTCATTGCATGGCGCTGAGAATCTGTGTGGGTGGGTTGTCCCCGAGTGCGGACGCTGATCCCCCACCTACTGGATCCAGACTCGCTGGCTGCCTCTGATTGCTACGCCACGACCGCTCATCACGCTAGCGTGTTTTATTGACCTGTTAGGGAGCCGCATGGACGGACAGCGCACATGAGAGTGGCAGTTTTAAACCCTTTCACAGCTTGTAAGGAAGAGTATGATATCATTTCCTATTTTCTGTGAAGGGAACGTTATATTATGCACGTGCGTGAAAATAATACGCGGAAAACTGAGGAAACAGAATCAAGTTTTATCCGGTCTGACGCGCGCGTGCGCGTGTGTTTGTGTGAATATCAAAGTGTAAGGAAAGATGACAGTTTCTTTTCCCTAGAAGTCATTATCACGTGACATTGCTTAAAACTACGCCACGTTGTGCCAGATTCTGTGTGAGGTTCTAGTTAGTTACGCTTGGGTAGTTAAGTGTATCGACGGATGTTAGTGTGTTTGTTGTTTTGACCAGTGCTGTGCTTGAGCAACAGTTTTAACTGCATTTGAGTTTGTTTTCATTCTTTTGTTTGAAAAGTATTTGCAACTGTTGGTGATCTTTGAAGTGTTGCCTTTCGGAAGACACCGATTATAGTGTTATAAATGCTCGCTATGCAGAGTGCATCTCGGGTGACTGGGATCCCTGATGATTCTGCAGCAATGCAGACGCCACTAATTGCTACAGCGCCCTCATCACCTTCACATACTCGTCGCCGCATGTCTGTCAACAATATCCGATCTGTATACGACCGTGTGCAGCGATATCTCACGGGTAGGGTGTTGCAATCTGTTATCTAACTCTCATGTATACTCAGCCGGGTGTTTCATGTACCTGTTCTTTCTGCGAAAAGAAAAGTGGGCGTATCCTATCATCAGTAGGCCTGCCAAACCCAGGCATGTGTTCAAACCTGGTATATTGAAGTAATGCAAACATACACAGTATGCCCTGTTTTTAAAATAGGCACCGAATTATGTTCCTTAGACAAGTGCAGATCTGCCTGTACCTTGATGTTCAAGTAGGTATGATAGTAAACGTAACACGTGCCCATTGTGAATAACACTGCTCTGTAAAGGTGTCCCGCCGCTTAACTAATTAATCACTACGCCATGAAGATGTATGGATCCACATTTTCTTGACCTCGGACCTAGTTGGAGGTGAGTGGTCAGCTTCACGCACTGGCCGCTTTACCCCCGGGAAATAGCCCCCAGGTACCCATTGTATAGGAGGTTGGATGGACCCCAGAGCCGGTCTGGACGACGTGGAGGAGTGAAAATTCTTGGTCCCACAAGACTGCTCTGTATCCACTGTAAACAATACATAGTGTATAAACAATTCGTTCAGCTGATCTTAAACTCGGGAGTTCAGGGTTGAGATTCTGAGGTGGGCAGTATCTTAGTTCCTGGGTATTCGTTGTCTGTTTCTATGAGCCCTGTTAGGAATTTGTAAAGCTCCCCAGAAGGTTGTCCGAGTTGGGAGATTACCGAACTGTTCCAGTAGCAGAAGTCGCTACGGAGTTAGGCCTGCAGCACGGTGGGTTGCTTCACCGTGTGATGGTCTGTGTCTTCCAACAGTTGCTGTTGTTTATCGGTCAGACACTTAGTTACCCTTAAAGAAGTTAATTGTGTAGTGCTTAATGAACTACTCCGAGGGACAACTTTACTTTTAAAACAAGCTAATTTGTATTTGCCGTTTCATGCTTATCTTCATTAAACAGATGATTGCCAGCCCGTGCAGATATTGATTTTGTTAGGAAAAATACGGCCCGAAAAGAATTCAGTCTGGCTGTTTATCACGTTCAAAAATTAATTATACGATCCTTCCTTTTCTTATTCTCGGTGTGGAGGAAATAGCCATAAAATTAAATAAATACCGAATTCGAGGTTCCACTAACGTGTAATTTGTTAGTCCACGATATATGTAATTATTAATTTCAAGTAATATGCTTACAGTTGGATATGAAAAGTCGAGTGAGGCCCACTCCAGATCTGGATTCGGTTTAATGTATTCCATAACTGCGTGAGGACCTGATAATGCAGAGTAAACTTGGATAGCCTGTTAGACGAACTGCTAGTAATGCTACTTTCTGTTCTTAAGTTTGTGTATAAAGAATGTTCAGTAAACGTGAATGCTTGATAGCTAATATTTGGTATACATACGTGTATTCTTTTGCACGAGTCTTGCCAGCCAGCTGTCACTTCTAAATAGAGCCACCAGGCCCCCTAATAATAATAATTGCCCTCCGCTTGTCTGAGCTTTAGAAAACGAGGCTTTCCCTCTACTGCGCCCGTCTATTGATGTTTCTCCTGTTATTTTGTATAATATTTAACTCTTTGCATTCTACGCTCGACCGAACTTGTCTAAGAACATTCGTCCCTTTTATATTGGATTTACGTCTTTAAATGAAAACCACCAGGGAAGGTTAAACTTGCTTTTACGGCGTAAATCTTTCCAGATGGATCTAACGGTTAGTGACGAAACAAAACCGTGTCACGCGGATTTCGATAGCGAATAGTCTGACCGGTCTTGTGCAGCAGTATGGAGTCATGCCCCTGTATGTATGTGACCGGGGAATGGCTCTCTCTCTTGATCCATAATGAGGCCCGCACGCAGGCTGCGTTGCAAACGTTCAGAATGCGTAATCCTGCCATGTTCATCCGACAGTAATGTTATATTAGCGTATAATGTATAGCGACTGGCTACGAGCTGGACGACCGGGAGGTCGGAGTTCGAACCCCGGTAGGGTCAAGAATTTTCACTTCTCAATGCCATCCAGACCGGCTCTGGGGTTCACTGAACCTCCTATACAATGGTTACCAGGGGCTCTTTCCCGGGGGTAAAGCGGCCGGGGCGTGAAGCTAACCACTCACCTCCAACTAGTGCCGAGGTCAAGAAAATGTGGNTATTTCCACATCGACTTCCCGCCTCTCCGTTTCTTCGTCCTCCGGTGGTTAGTTCTTAATTTTGGGGGTCAGTCTTGGATTCCTTTCATCTAAAACATGTATTTGTAATGCATTGCGTATTATTGTATTGCATACATATGGTATGTATTCAGAGACACGCCTTAAAACCGCAATTTCTGCTGTCTCAATTCCTCCCTTCACATCTCTTCAGAGCCTCGTTTTAACTTCCATACATAAGCATAGGAGCTGCCGTTACCTCATAAAATGTAATCTGTGTATTCTTTTTAGTTTCATTTTGTGTTGTTCTACGTATGCGCTGAAATCCAGACAGCTTCTGTTCGAGGTCCTTGTCACAGCTGTGCGACACGTTTGGGGTGTGTTGCAGCAATTCGAGTCAGACGATTTTGCTTGCTTTGCAAGTTTCGTGTGGTAACGAGTTCTCAGTTCTAGTCTCTGTACACGTGCTATGTTCTGCTCGTAACAGCATCAGGATTGTTGATTCGACGGCTTCAGGTTCTGAGGCGTCTGCGTTTCAGCTGCAAACACTGCTAGCAGCAGGGACTGGCGGTAGCCTTGAGCTGTAACATCACGGGACACGAGTGCTGTTAATGTTACACTGACCTAGTATCTACAGCGTGACTCGTATTCAGATAGCTGAGTCATGAGTGAATATATCGAACTCAGCATAACCGGATCCATACCCTTGTGCAATTGAATGTACTGACTGACTAATTGAGTGATTCTAACGTATTTAGCGACGCAGGAGTCAAGATAGCTCAGTTCATATAGCGATTTGCTGTGGGGTTGGGGTTCGATTCGGGGCAGTGCGAGCATTTTGTCACCACAGCGTTCATACTGGTGCTCACCCAGCCTCCTATCCAGTGGGTACTGGGGCTCTTTCCCAAGGGTTAAAGCGACAGGGGCGTCAAGCTGACCACTCACCACCATCTAGTGTCGAGGTTCACTCCGTATGCATTCATGGCATTATACTGAACTAATTAAGCACAGGAACAACTTTACGTTAACTTTTAGCAGCTGTAGAAGTCATGCTTAATCAGTAGGCATGATTTAAAATGAACCGCTCATGCCTTACTCCTAGATATTTTGGTGAGGTGAAAGTCGCGACATAACGTCGGTCTGGATGGGCGTTAACACCGTAGATTTTCATGCCTGATATGACCCGAATATAACCCTAAAGGGTTACACTACTTCACCTTGCTCGATGTCATGAAGCGCCGTAAATAATAATAGTAAGGGAGGATCGCCTCCGTGGTCAAGTGGTCAGAGTTCCTGACTACAGATCCAGAGGTTCCGTGTTCTATTCTCGGCGCTACCAGATTTTCTGAGAAGTAGTGGGTCTGGAACGGGGTACACTCAGCCTCATGAGGATAATTGAGGAGCTACTTGAATGGAAAAGTAGCGGCTCCGGTAAGAAAGCCGAAATTAACGGCCGTGGGGATCCGTTGCGCTGACCACGCGACACCCTCTATCCGCCAAAGTTGGCACTAACTTTGCCGACAAGCGGCAGTCGCTCGGTCGGTATAGTTCGCTTGCGGACTAAATCCATGGTGTTTGCTTTGTTTGTTCTTTTAATAATAAGGGAGGCTAAAAGGGCCGCGTAGCCAGAGAATAATAATAATAATAACTGTTATTATTATCGTTATAATTTCTGCCACTCCAGGGACCTTGGCTTACATAGGAGGGTAATATTAAAACGAATCTTACTGAAGTAGGTTTCGCGAATGTGACCCATATGGTTCAATTATGGGCTCTTATGAACAAGTTAATGAACCTGTGCCATAAAAGGCGGAGTGTTTATTGGTGGGATGAGCGATTGTTAGCTACTCAAGAAGTTTTCTGCGCTCTGTAGTTAGTTAGAAATTCTAATAAGAATTGCATATGATTGTATACTAATGTGATGGGACCTTGCAGTAGTTGTACTGGACCAGTTGACACCAGACTGCTAACAGCAGTGGCACTGGGCCCTAATATTTTCGTTTACAGATTGTCGCGAATTTAATTATAGCCCTGCTGCGCGTAGTGTTCAGAAGAGATTCATACTGATTGCTGTTAATTACATTTATCAATGCAAATGGAAGAGTTAATTGTCTGGGCGTTGTTAATCCGGAGCCAGAGGTTCCCAAACTTTTATACGTTTCGCTTACCCTTAAAAGTCTAATAAATTTCACCCCAACCCCCCTCCAGAACAAGTGTCAGGATTTCTTTAGACTTGTTAAATTGTAAGTGTGTCAGACTCAGGAAAATTATATTTATTTGGGTCGTTATTCAAACAGGAATGGGCCTTCTGTCCCTGTGCAGTCGCACCCCCACCTGACGAGGTTGCGACGGAACCCCGATACCTCGGCTCGGTGTGCGTTCTGTTTCGGATTCAATCCGAGTGCCTTTCGGATACAACTCAGAAGCTTAATTTTTGGATTTTATGGCTTCAAATGAACTGATTTAATCGCCGAAGTCTGTCTGTCCGCCTGCACGTCAGTCCCACCCCCTCCTAAATGAAGCGCCGTAGAAAAAAATAGTAAAATCGAAAGTTGTTCTCTCCTGGGGAAAGTTGTTAATTTTCTGTTGCGTGCATGGGTTCGAGTTCAAGACAACTTATTTCCCCATTATCCCCCTTTTTAAAAAGACACGAAGTTCATGACAATGTTATCGTTGGCAGGAGACGGCGAAAATCATACTTTTTTTTTTTTTTGCTGCTATTGGGATACTGGGAGAAATGCTAGTTTTTTTCTCCTCCTTTACTAGGATACGGGAGCAACCCCAAACGTTTTTTTGCAGTTGTTAGGATACGAGTGGAACCCCAGACTATCTTTTGTTGTTGCATGAATAAGGGGAAACCCCGCGTTATCTTTTGCCGTTTCTAGAATACAGGGGAAACCCAGTCTCTCTCCTTCCGTTGCTAGATAAGGGCGGAGTGTTGGGGATAGGACGAACATAATTGGGATGGGAAAGCAATGCTGTAGAGAACCCCTGCTATCACCTAAGAGCAGGCCCCGTATCAGAACACACAAATGTCACGGAACAAACAGAATTGCGGTCATAGGTCCCGGCGCGGAACGAAACCTAGAATGGAGATCTTGAAAATGTTTTTAACTGGAAAGAGAAGGATGAAGGAAGGGGATAGGGAATGATGGTAGAACGGGCAAGAGATGAAAAAGAAATACTGGAGAAAGAGCGGAAGTGATTATCTCCCGCTACTGTATTTTTTATTGCTAGTGGGATGGGACTAAGTCCCTTGTACTGCAGCCACTTCTGGCCTATTGTACCAGCCCCAGATGAGAGGTGAGGGTGATTGTGGAGCAATTGGTGGAATGAAGATTGGCAGGGGAAAGCGAATTACTCCGTGAAAACTTGCCCCAGCACCACTTTGTTCACCACAAATCCCACTTTACCAGACCCGGTATCGAACCCGGGCCGCCGCGTTGGGAAGCCAGCGACTAACCGCTTGAGCTATGGCGCGGCCCTCCCGCTAATGTATGTAACTGTCGCAAACAACAAAATTAGTTTCTGAAATTTTCAGATTTTTAGCACGGACACGCTAGTCAATTTGAATTTTATTTTCTGCTAGCTAATACGGCCGATCGCAGGTGATCAGTAAGTTTCTCGGACTCGCTGAGGAAGTTAGCTGAAGCGATGCGGCATGTCCTTTGCGCAGAACAAACCCCGAACGCGTACAGTTCGAATAGCTCTCGCATACTCCGTATACCGGGCGTGTTAATGTAATGGCTGATAATGTGACGGATACGGTTAGCTCAACGGTAAATCGTTTGACTCCCATTAGTAGCTTACGAGGTTCAAATTCGGCCGGTAGTTGGCTGTACTTAAGTCCTCCATTGCTCCTAAAATGGATCGCAATGGCTTTCTTGCACATTTCTCCCTGGCCTTGATTTATATTTAGCCTACAATCGCCTTTATACTGGTCAGTTAATGCAACGTCATAAAATTTCCTATAACGCATAGCAACTCGCACTTCTGGGAGATGGGCAATGTATTTCGAGACCAGAATTTTTGGATTACGTTGAGTATTTACCGGAGAGTATATAAGACTAACTTAAATATTTGGGCCGCGCCATAGCTCAAGCGGTTATTCGCTGGCTTCCTACCACGGCGGACCGGGTTCGATCCTAGGTCTGTTTAAGTGGGATTTGTGGTGGACAAAGTGACGCTGGGGCAGGTTTTCTCCGAGTATTTCGGTTTCCCCTGCCAATCTTCATTCTACCAATTACTCCACAATCACCCTCACCTATCATCTGGGGCTGGTGCAGTAGGCCAGAAGTGGCCCCAGTGCAAGGGACTTAGTCCCACCCCACTAGCAATAAAAGAAACTTAAATATTGAAGAAAATTAGATCGAAGCAATGTAAAGTTATAATTTGGACATAGTTTTATAGTTTGTATATGGGATTCTTGTAAGGAATGCATGAACAGGCCATGAGATAACACGTAGCGCAACCTTTACACCGTAATACGAGCAAATAGGGCCAGAAAGCTACAAATAGGTTTGCGTGGAGACTGCTGAAGTAATACCATCTGGCCGTCAGTAAGTATTATTTGAGATATCCAGCAATTGGTGTCTCTGTGCCTTGCACCATGGGCTACATCGGGCAACCGAATATAGTGATGTAACCAGGAGAGGAAGTGGCGTGTGCTTATTTCCGTTGTGTTCACGGCGGTCATCGGAGAAGTTGCGAAGATCTCCTGACCAAGAGCAGAAAGGATGTGTGATGATAAACCCCTTCCTGTAATCCTCGGTTCCACATTGCTCTTTCTCGTAACTTTTTCCATATTTATTTTTTGCAAGACTTCATTCGCGTTCTATACGCGAACAGATCTGCATATACTTGATCTCCATTATAAAACTGTGCTCTTCGTTTCGCTATTCATCAATATTAGTGTTCACCAGTTGGCATCAGTCCAGGAATGTTAAGGACCCACATTTGATGGCCATTGTTTTTTATTGCGGCCACTTCTGGCCTGTTGTACCAGCCCCACATGATAGGTGAGGGTGATTGTGGAGCAATTGGTGGAATGAAGATTGGCAGGGGAAACCGAAGTAATCGGAGAAAACCTGCTCCACCGCCACGGTGTCCACCAGAAATCCCACTTGACCAGACCCGGGATCGAACCCGGGCCGCCGCGGTGGGAAGCCAGCGACTAACCACTTGAGGTATGTCGCTTGGCCTTTGGTTAGTGCGTGCCATATTTAATCCCCGACTTCCGTACGCCATACGAAGGGGAATCTGTTTGGTACAGCATCATATGCCGGGTTTGTTGCGCCTACACACGGAAAGAAATGTACAAGCAACTGGGTCCTTCACTTTAAGCCTTTTTTCGCAGTAAGAAGACATAAGATAAGTAAACATGAAGCTGTTCACAGTTTTTATCTTGGTACTAGATCGAGGTGAATATTCAGCTTCATGCTCTGACCACTTTTTCCTCTAGAGGAATCCCGCGGTGCTCACAGGAAGTCAGGCCGGGTGGGTTTGGACGCAGAGACGAAGAGAAGGATCACTGCCGAAACACGAACACGAATGTTTCGTGTTTTTGCTAACGTTGTGTATGTGTGTGCGTTAAGGTCATAGTTCTGCAGTACTCAGAAGAGGGATTACAGCATGGTAATTTTGCATAATGTCACAGAGCTTCTAATTTGCCTGCTTAAAAGAATTGCTACATTCGATCTGGTCAGCCATTTTCTCATATTTGTACCAACGAAGAGTGTCATGGCTTTCTTAGCGCTTGTCCATTTATAAAGAACGGAGAAGGATGTGGGACGAAACGGTCATGACATGCACTGACCACGTGACACCCTCTGTCCGCAAATGTTGACATTAACTTCGCCGACAAGCGGCAGTTGCTCGGTAGGTATAGTTCGCTTGCGGACTACAGGCCACAGAGTTTTTTTTTTGTTTGATGAATTTATTAGGTCATTTTAGTTTTGCTTAAGCCCTCAATAAGAAATTGGTACCATCTCATCTTCCCCTAATACACGTGTTTGGGTTTTGTCGCCGTTTTAAATTTCGTGTACCTTTCTGTGCTTGTGCATTATTCATATCCATAAAAGGAAAGGCGCCGTGTCTAAGCACCAGGCCATAAAGGCGTATGGGGGAGTGGAGAAAAATCTGTTTTCGGAATATTATGGGGATGTTGCCAGTAGTTGTTGAAGTTTTAAGCGCAACAATTTTTTATTTTAGATGTGGCATTAATGCCAGAATGACTAATGTTCGTTGCTCACCTTGTGGTACGTGTACGTGCTGTAGCATTGCCAAGAAAGTGCGCCATGTCTGTTGTTAAGGTGAACATAATCTTGCCACTTTATTCTGTTAAATGAACATTATACTCTCACGATTTTGGGTGACTATAGATGGTTTTTGGATTGATGAAGGAATGTTGTAAATTAACCTGATGCATGAACAAAGAATATTGTGTTGACCCTGAGGGATATTGGGACCAGTACCTGTCAGGAAGGGGCGCGGAAGGAGAGATGAGTTTTGCTCAGAACCTTGGCTTTCTTGCAAGGCTAATCAACTGGCATGCATCCTGAGCCCTGGGGAGATCCAAATTAGCAAAATATGCTCCTTAATTCTGGCGTTTAACTTTGGTGTTCTCTTGCATTCGTTCCATTGCGACATTACGGCTGAAGAAACATATAATTTTGTCTTATACAGTAGATTAGTAATTAGATAATTTAGACAGAGTTACGTGTTGTGTCAGAGAACATGAATAGAGTGGTATTCACTGGATCGAAATGCCGGGGAACAGAGAAAAGATTTATGTTTTGCATAGGTTTCTGTGTCGTAAATGTTCTTACTAAACTACACGTTAATGAATGCACATCGGTCTGGGTACCGCTGTCACTGTAGTACATGAACCAGATTTTTTTCGATTTATTTTTCACATACCTGTAAGGAATCAGTACTTAGGCATTACTACGGCTATTTCTGGTTATCTCTCAGGTATTTGTTGGGAATTAATATTTTAAAGTGAAAAAATCCCATCGCAAATAATCAGATAACTTACAGTAGACTCCCGATTAACAAGGGTCATGTTATCCGGTTATCCAGATTGTGTCAGAAATTCGTATCCACGTTTGTTGTGTTCAGGAAACTGGAAGATGTCGTCAATCAAATTCCATTGAGTAGAGTCGTCCTGAAGAAACTGACAGTCTCTCAGCTGGTCGGGGAATTCCCTTATTTGTGGAACCTGAATATTCATAAGCATGTTTAGGACTGTTCCACTGGACCCCATAATGAGTCAGATGAATCCAGTTTACAGCCCCACACCATACTTAAGATTCATTTGAATGTTTTATTCCCATGCACGCTTAGGTGTCCAAGTTTAGACAAGTTAAAATACTATTTTGTGTTTGACTGACACGGACAGGATAATGTCCTTACTGAGCACATAAAAGGCAAAAAAAAAAAAAGAAAGGTAAAGCTATCCCTGTAACAGGCTGTGGAGGCCCATAGAGCTGTGAGACGTTGAGGCTTCCACATTTCCTAGAAATTCGGCCCAAAGATGGCGGTGAGGTTGTCAGCCTTAAGCGCCAACCAAACCTTTACCTCGGAAGATTCCTGGTATTCATTTCTGTTAGAGGCTGAGTCGAGTCCAGGGCCATAGTGCGGCTGGAAAGGTTAGCTGAATTGAAAAAAAAAAATCCAGTGACATCGGGATTCGAACTCGCCACCTTCCCTTATTGAGCACATGCTCGTTCAGAACGAAGCAGAAAAGAGCAGAGATAGCTCATTACTAATTTGACAGTCTACGATCCCTGCAGTTCACCGAGTTTCATACGCAGCGGTTATCGGTAGTAAGACGGCCGGAACAAACATTCAGCATACAGGCAGCTTTACGTGCACTTTCTCCACCGCCTTCATGGCGTTGTGCTGATTCACAGGGACTAGAGCCTGGACAGCGCCTGACACACCTGTTTGGCACATCATCTGTGTTTGCTGCATGTAGCAGTGTCGAGACTATGGGGACCGCATATGAGTAACAAATGGCACAACAAGCTTTCCCGTACTGGCTGCGGTCGCTACTGTGTAAACTGTGGTGGTACTGCTCTGTTTACGTCCCACAACCATAATTTATATGTACCACTTGCACTGAATGACTCAGAAGCCGTTTATATCATAGCTCTTCATCGTGAAGTGTGAATAAGCATAATGCGTGAACTATCCACCATTTTTTTCCTAGTGTTCTTCTGCACATGACAACCGTTAAAAGTCGTTTCATACAGTTTGACCACTTATATCAAACAGCTGTTAAATGAAGTTTATAAAGAGGCAGGATTAGAAATCTCTGAACCCGAACGTGTCACTGTAGTGGTAGAGCAATGGCCGGCACTACTTGGTTCTACTCAGGTTGTTAAAATGTATTCAGTCGAGTACAGTAGCTGACATACGTGTTCTTCGAACCTGGCTAAGTGTCTAGTTTTTTGCCGCTTATCAGGGGGAAAGACTGAAATCACGATCCCTCAACAGGACCAAGATTGGAAATGGCATGTTTCATGACATAGTAAGCTGAGTAAACTTCACATACCTCCGTGCGGGATTTTGTATCCTACATAATGACGTACACCCTTTCTAATCTTGTCTGTACAAAAGCCAAAGGAAGTCAACTATATACACCACTGTACCGGTGCTGCCAACACCACTTGAGATAAAATAAAATTCCATTTACGTTCTGACACTCCATGGTGCATGCTGTAACTGCTTGTAGACCTCGCCCACTGGCCTGGGTCCAGTATTAACGATGCATGATCTTGAACAGGAAAGTTATTGGTTGTCTGTTTTGGCCTACAGTTTTCTCAACTTCGTGATGTCACCATGATGACTCATGTTTACACAGCCGTGTACTGTGGTGTCCGGAATGGCTCTTGCAGTGATTTTATTCAGTTGTGAGTAAAATCAGTTTTGTGTGGAAATCAAGTTAACTGGTTATTCCCGTTAAAGTTTACCGTCGCTGTCAGTTATTGAACCATTTAAGGCTATGCTAGATGTGTCTTGCCGCAGACTGCGGCGTGAACCAGTTCTAATATAGCCAGAAACATGCCCATAGAAGTTGATCCGCAAAAGCAGTGCTGTCCTTCCTTCTGTATCCATATGGGACACGCGTACGGGCTCTGAAATAGTGCACCAATCATGACGCTTTGAAATGTGACGTTCAGCATTGGAGGAAGTCTCCGATCAGTGACTGTCTTGTACAAAGTTTATATTAAGAACCCCATGGAGCAGAGCCCTTTTTAGATGCTGATAGTGGCTTACGTATAAGTTTTCAACTAGCAACAATCGCACCTCGGATATGAAACATTGGTTACGATATTGCGACGGAGCTAAACCTGGGGGCTGGTTAGCCGGAGAACTTCTGAGATAACCCACTGTCCAGAATGTTTTCTGTTTCCCTTATGCTTCCATATAGACCGTTCCTGTTGTCTAGTGGTCAGAATTCCTGGCTACAGATCCAGAGGTCCCGGGTTCTATTTCCGGCGCTACCAGATTTTCTGAGACGGACTCCTTGGACGGGTGATCAGGTCGTCGCAAAGCCTCTACCTAAACACAGAATAAACACATACACACACCAAACATCCATGACTTGTGTGGGATTCGAACGCATGATCCCGGCTTCCGAGCGAGCGAAGACAGTACATGTCTTAGACAGCTCGGCTACCGTGACGGGCTGTGATGATGCTAGAGCTGTATGGGTGGTGGGACTACTTACAGGACACTGTCACCTTAAAGGACACCTCTTCAAACTGGGACTAAGTGATAATCCCACTTGTGAGAGGTGTCAAGAAGAAAATGAAACAGCCACACATATCCTGTGTGAATGTGAGGCCTTAGCTTATTTACGATTACGTCACTTGGGTCAATACTTTATGGAACCAAGTGACTATTTCGACGCCCCCACGTACAAAATCCTACGCTTCATTCGAAGCGCAGGATTGCTGAGGGGATAATCAGAAGGGGAGGCACAATAGATCACTGTAGGTCGCGGTGCAAGGGCCGAGAAGGCCCACCCCTTCTGCATACTAGAGCTGTAAAACGTGCATTATTGTCTGCAACTGAGTATACTGGATACCAAGCAATAGAAACAGTGGCCTGTCAGTGTACCAGTTTCATTGTAATTAACAGTTAATGTTTTGCAGCAGATTTCTTTTATACCTTCCCTTGCGCTGTTGGTATCTGAGCTCATGGTCTCTGTGTCCTTCCCCACCTAGTTACTTTAGGTAGTTTCTTGGGATGGGATCAGACAGTCCACTTGGTACGTAGGCTATAACCGACCTGTTGTACCAGCCCCAGATGATAGATGATGAATATGGAGCAGTCGGTGGAATGAGAATAGGCAGGGGAAACAGAAGTACTCGGAAAAAAAAAACATGCCCCAGTGCCACTTTGTCCATCGCATTTCCTACATGACCTGACCTGGGCTCGAATCGGGACCGCCTCTGTGGGAAGCCGGCGACTAACCGCCTGAGCTATGGCACGCACGGCCTTCCTTCCTTAACTGCGCCAATCTGCTTACAGGCCAGAGGCAACCACATTGTATTGGGAATGTACCGGAAGTACCCCCTTCTCATAGATAATGGAACTTTGAGCGAAGTGAGTAGAGTTGGCGATAAAGAATGTTTTATGTTATATTCTATGATTTTTGCAAAGTGTACGAGTGTACGCCGTCCGTAGGAAAATTACAGAGAATATTTCGAATGCTGGTGCCCTTATTGACAGCATATCACGCTTTTGCGTTTTATCTGTGAACCTTGGAGTTGTAGCAGCTTATTTATGAAGACTGATCCATTAAAAGAACGTCTAAAGAGGGCACCTTAAGGCGGTCAAGGAGGATGCGAGCAGTAACTTCTGTAAATGATCACTTATATTCGAGTGTGATCTGTGTATGTTACTGTCGTATAATGAAACTGTATTTTCTTATTCCGCTACTTCGCAGTAACCCTGTGGAGCGCCTACCGAATTATTTCCGTCCGTCCCTCCATCCATCGGTCTCTATGCATTGAACAATTTCAGAACTTCTGACCGGATTTTCATGAAGTTTAAATGGGCAGATTTTATGAATTTATTCGACATATTCCAGTTTGGGAAGGCTAATTGGATTCGTCATGTTTTACGCAGAAACTGCCTTCCAAAAGAAGTTATCGAAGGAAAG
>NW_019727105.1:1580119-1597660 GCF_002891405.2 Cryptotermes secundus
TGCGGGTTTCGAAGTGTAGTTAGGGAAGTAACGTTATGCCGTATGTACGACTTGTCCCAAATTATGCATTCAGCACCGAATAAGCGTATTCCGAACCCACGAGAAGATTACAAAGTCCGTTATTCTCAGTAATCACTATATGAAGGCAGTAAGTGAGCGAACGCACCATAACTGCGATGATATGCGCACATTTCCTAACTTGTTTTGGAATTTCTGCTACACGTACTTGACACGAAATGACTAGCCACTTCAGTTTTCCTACTCATTCGCGAACATCTTAAAGCAAAAGAAGATATTCTCACGTTTGCACAACATACGCTCCAAGGCTGAAATCACATAAATACGATAAATAACAGCATCTTTTGTTTTTACTTCTTAATTGCACCCCTTTTTCTGAAAGAATTTAAGATTTTTTTATCCTATATTCCACCTAGCCTATCTTTGTTATTTAATTTCCCTAACAATAAAAAATAAGTAAAGCTATCCCTGTACCAAACCGTGAAGGCCCATAGGGTTGTGAGACGTTGAGGTTCCCACATTTTCTAGACAATCGGCTCGAAGATGGCAGTAAGGTTGTCAGCCTTACGTGCCGGCCGCGCTTTACTCTCCAGGAAAATTATTTAATTAATTCCTGGTACTCATTTCTGTTAGAGGCTGAGTAAACCACAGGGCCTAGTGCGGCTGGAAGGATTAGGTCAACTGAAATAAAATCCAGTGACCTCATCGGGACTTAAACCCGCGACCTTCCGCCTTGTAGCATAGCCCCTCGACCAACTACGCTACCGCGTGCCCCCCCTCCCTAACAGTAAGTGATATTTTAAATTGCCCAGTTATAGTTATATAATAGCCTCCATTCCCTCCCTGAACCTGACATTACCTAAAGCCAAAAAGTCGTTCAAATGAAGGGATTTTTCCACCGAACATCTCGGTTGAGTGGTCAGCGACCCTACATTCCTGGTTTCCAATCTTTGTTCCGAGGTCATCCCAGCTGGCAGTTCCCTCTGTTTACACGGTCATGTTGGGACACTACAATAAAATTTATTAAAAGCGGTTCTTCCCACATCTGTCAACTTCATTATTCACGATGCTGCGTGATCTGTCTCAAGCATGTTTGGGCAGGCAGTCTTAGGTCACCATCATGACTCAGACCGGTGTGCGGTTGTTTTCATAATCTCATTCGTTTCAACTGTGCTCCTTTCTTTGCGTCATGTCGCAGACATCGTGTCTTGACTGTTACATGTCTTGACGCATGCCGGTGTGCGGCCTACCTTACGGAGAGGAACTCCTGTGTGTTCAGTGAGATTTCCGGCCAGGTAACTTTCCTTCCCAGCGTATGCTGGAAATGGAATCCGGTAATTCTCTCGAGATGGCTTAACTTTCTCCGTCACTATCTGATGAAGATGACGGATGATAAATGATACTGTAGACAGTAGTCGGAAAATCGTTGTTAAACATTACGCGAATCACTCAATTGTTGGCATGTCGTTTTGGTGTCAGGATCCATTCAGTTGTAATATATACCTTCTCTGATCTTCATGTATTATCGCTTTTCAATTTCATATTTCTTATCGCCAAAACTGGAAATCCTAGTTGAAGGCAGCCAACTTGATAAATTGATCCGTCATGTAAGTATGGAGGTAGAAAGGCCTGATCATGTGGCTCTGGTATTGTCGCAGTATCTCGTCTCGTTAGCTGGAAATTTTGTTACACTGGTTTTGTTAGCTATACTCGTACTAGATCGCTTGGTTTGTGTTTGTCCTACCGAAGCTTGTTTTGAGTTCAAGCACCCGTGAGTGTTCATATATAGAATCCAGGAGGCTTCTAAAAATCTCAGTTTTAGATGGGTAACAAAGCAGAAGAAGAAGCGTGCTTTTGGAGTTCCGCGAGGTGGAAACGCGCTGTAGGGTGGAGATCGATAGAATGGAATCCTCCAGTGTGGATGACTGAGAGGTAAGGGCTGTCGAATACTTGATATTTTTTTCCAATTCATAAAGTAGTTCGTTTTGAATTGTTTTATACAATTCTTTATTCAATATATTAACACTTTTTATGCGTTTCATGCACAAAATATACAGTGTGAACGTATACACAAGGAAGTTTTACCCGTACGTCTCTGCGTTAAAATGTAAAGGTAAAGCTATCTCTGTAACAGGCCGTGAAGGCCCATAGGGTTGTGAGACGTTGAGGGTCCCACATTATCTAGACAGTCGGCTAACAGATGGCGATAAGGTTGTCAGCCTTACGCGTCGGCCGCCCTTTCATTTCTGTTAGAGGCTGAATCGACNGCCCTTTACCCCCCAGGAAGATTCCTGGTACTCATTTCTGTTAGAGGCTGAATCGACCCCAGGGCCATAGTGAGGCTAGAAGGATTAGTTCAATTGAAAAAAAATCAACCTCATCGGAATTCGAACCCGCGACCTTCCGGCCTCAACCAACTACGCTACCGCGTGCTCCCGCATTAAAATGTATCAGTCATATTTATTTTAGCTTCTTGTACGTTTAAGTCCATAGATTTAGACCTCGACGTCTGTAAGGTACGGTATCAGAAAATAGCAGGCGCTTGCGCACTGAGGTGGAAGAATCGGTTGCTCGTTCCATCGCGTGGGACCAACCCTTGGGCTTAACGTAGAACTCTATGTGCATGTACAAGTACTGCATGAAACACGTCTTGTAACAAGGTGTAGCAGACTGCGGTTACTGTACACGTTAAGTTTCTTCTTCAGCTTTTCCAGATTAGGTTCCAATTGAGAATTCACGTCTGAAACTCCCAGGTCTGACGATCACAGTGGTCCTGTTTTCAAATCCCACTCGAAGCTTGGATGTGTGTCTGGTTTCTTCTGTTTTGTTGTCCTGAGTAGGTAGCGGTCTCGTGATGGGCTGATCTCCCGTCGAAGGAGTCCTACCAGGTGTGTATTAGAGTCATAGTTTCAGGCTACTTCTGGATGGGAACGAGCCCGAGGGACGAATCCGTGAAAGGAAGGAGAAAACGAAGACGAAAAAAAAATAAGAGGAACTCTTAATTTTTTTGCCATTTAGTAAGGACCCACTGGATGGGGTGGGGCAGTGAAGCGTAAGATCGCCACTTAACACAGAACGAAAGCAAATACATTCATGTTCCGAACAGGAGTCATATCGATGTTCCCAGAGTTTTGATAGGTCGACAAAATTACGTGGCTTAGACCGTTTGACTGCTGTGGTCGGACCTATTGAAGTTACACGTTCAATACATTTATTTTGGGCAGTCTGTGACACCCCACGTCCTTATCTGGTGCTGGAGGTAAAATGAAGAGTTATATCTTCTGGGAAATAAGGCCTTGTCATTTGAAAGTGAGCCGATGTTTCGGTGGAACATCGCAGAGCTATGCTTGCCACCTTTTTTTCACGCTGTTATCTTGCTCTGCTTAATCTTCGACCCTGAAAATTGGGTCGATATGTTCCTCCGAAGCGTCGATTGACTTTCAGTGGACTACACGACGTTATATCCCAGAAGATAAACACCACTGTGAGAACTTCAAATGCTACAAGTAAAATTAAGTTTAAAGTTTTCGTACCTAGTAGCTTAAAATTCCGTAATTTTTTCTTGTCTCTACTATGCCACGTTTCTCACAACGCACACGGAAATTTAAATTTAACCGCGTTTATCTTCGATATGGGAAGCATGTAAACACACTCACTGCAGAGCTAACACAGCCCGCCCATTCGACGATGTTCGGGGAAAAACTTCTTGTGTTTGATTAAAATTGTCATGTGTCATGTAAGGGACTTTCTTAGCTACAGAGTTTATGGGGTGTAGAATAGGAAAGCGGCGTGATCACAAATGTTGAGTTTTTGTTGTGAAGGGAGAGGTCAGGGCGTATTTTCGAACCCAGTAAATGGCTCAAGAATGTCACAAGAAGCCTCTAAATATCCGGCAACCCAACGTAGATTGGAACCTGGTACTTACCGAGAAATAAGTCTTAAGAGTGTTTCAGCCACACCAACTTACTCGGTGCAGTCCGTACCAGTTCACCACATTTCACGGCATTTCATTTTGTAAAAGGTAAAGATAAAGCTGCCCCCGTAATAGGCCATGAAGGCCCATAGGATTGTGAGACGTCGAGGCTCCCACATTTTCTCAAGACAGTCGACTGACACATGGCGGTGAAGTTGTCCGCCTTACGCACGGGCTTCGATCAGTCTGGATTCCCTATATTCCGGTTTGAAAATTTCAAAACAAACTAAATTTTAATTGAGCAAAATGAAAATAAATTCTAAAAAATTAGTACACAAAATTAATTTTAATACGATTACATAAATGATCGGTTTTTCCCCTTTATACAGTCAAGTCTCTTTTTGTGCGGTTTATTTTTATGTCGTTATAATGTTATGCGTTACGATACATATTTCAATTTTTTCTGGGGTTTCCCGATGTACACTGAAATGCCAAAAGTCACGGGATAGGTACCCAGTATCGTGTAGGACCCCTCTAGCCAGGCGACGTGCAGCAACTCGACGTGGCATCGATTCTACAAGTGGACAGAAGACATCTGGAGAGATGTTGAGCCGTGCCGTCTGGATAGACGCCCACAGCTTCCTGGTATTTGTAGGTGCAGGATTTTGGGTGCGAGTGGACCTCTCCACCACGTCCCATAAATGCTCGATTTGGTTCATGTCGGGCGAACGTGGTGGCCACACCATTCGTCGGAACTCTCCAGAATGCTTCTCGAACCAATTCTGGACAACTCCGGCCCGATGACACGGTGCAGTGTCATGCTGGAATATCCCATCGTTGTGGGGGTACATGAAGTCCATGAAGGGCTGCAAATGGTCACCAAGCAGTGTAACGTAGCGGTCACCGGTCAATGACGTGTTTAGGTGAACGAGCGGACCCAACTCATGCCATATGAACACACCCCACACCAGCAGGGAACCACTACCAGTCTGCACGGTGCCTTGTTGACAACTGGGGTCCATGGCCTCATGGGGTCTGCGCCACACCCGAACCTTACCGTCCGCCCGAAACAACTGGTACCGTGACTCATCGGACCACGCCACATGTTGCCAATGCTCCAGGGTCCAATTAGCGACGTCACAAGCCCAGGTGAGGCGCTGTGTTAACAGAAGCACTCTGGTCGGTCTTCTGCTCCCATATCCCATGGAAGCTAAAGAACGCTGCACTGACCTGCTGGATATGCGTCTGGTACCTCCTGCATTGAATGTGGATGTGATTTCAGCCGGTGTCGCTTGTCTGTTACCCTGGACAATTCTAGCTAGACGCCACTGGTCACGATCATTAAGCACCCGTGGTCGGCCACTGCGCTGTCCACGGTGGGTGGAAATGCCTTCCACAAGGTATTCCCGGTACACACGTGTCATCGTGGTTCGAGGAATATTGAATGACCGCACAACTTCGGAAAAGGGATGTCCCATCCGCCTGGCACCCACTATCATGCCCCGTTCAAACTCCGATAATTCACGTCGGCTTGCCATGAGCAGACTGGCTGGTGTTCAACCTGACTCACGAGGGAACACCTCACAACTTATACTGCTCTGGGCATTCCCAAGCCGTCAAGGGACGGTGGCGCCACTTAAAAATAAATTTACATACTGCTATCCCATGACTTTTGGCACTTGAGTGTATGTACCTGTGCTCGGGTCGTTCGTTCTTGAGCTGTGACAGCTATCGCTGGAGGAGGTGGGGAGAGCACTACTTTAACGGAATTTTGAAACAGCTATAACATCAGAAACGTTATCGAATATACAGGCGAAGCATGGCATGAATTAACGGCAAGCAATATGAGGGCAGTATGGAAACATATCATACTACATCGTACAAATGATTTCATTGGTTTTGAAACTCATTTTGCTGAAGTCACTAATAACATAATNGGAACACCTCACAACTTATACTGCTCTGGGCATTCCCAAGCCGTCAAGGGACGGTGGCGCCACTTAAAAATAAATTTACATACTGCTATCCCATGACTTTTGGCACTTGAGTGTATGTACCTGTGCTCGGGTCGTTCGTTCTTGAGCTGTGACAGCTATCGCTGGAGGAGGTGGGGAGAGCACTACTTTAACGGAATTTTGAAACAGCTATAACATCAGAAACGTTATCGAATATACAGGCGAAGCATGGCATGAATTAACGGCAAGCAATATGAGGGCAGTATGGAAACATATCATACTACATCGTACAAATGATTTCATTGGTTTTGAAACTCATTTTGCTGAAGTCACTAATAACATAATGCAAATTGGACAGCAACTTGGTTTCAATGAGTCAGATTCCGTCAACGTAATTAAGTGCATCAAAGCGAACACTAATGAACTAGATAATGAAACACTTATTAACATAGATGAAGAACGGGAGGACAACTTAGATAACGACGACTGTGTTGAAATGTCTGCACAAGAATTAACAGCTGAACAACTATAAAGAATAATTTGAATGGTTGAAACCTTGTCAGAGCATATTATGGAAGCATATCCCAATATTGAACGTAGCCTTACAGTTCGCCGAACGATAAACAGTGCAATTCGTTGCTACAAAGATATGTATGAAGAGAAAAGACCAAAGAAGAAAAATGTGCAGACATCACTATTGCAATTTTTAGAGAATAAAAAATGAATTGCGAAAGACCTTTTCTTTTCAAATTATTTCTAATAGAGACATTTGAATTTATTAGCTGAGTTTTATTTATTGAAAAGCGGAGACTTTATTTGAACCAGTTATCATATTTTGTACGTATTTAGTTCCTCGATGACTCCGGTTTCAAACAGTGCGGGATATTGGCGGAGCCGATTATCCGGACTATGCGAGGTTTTGCTGTACTCATTTCTGTTAGAGGCTGAATCGCCCTCAACGCCATATCTAGGCTGGCATGATTAGATAAACTGAAAAAATCGCCTAATCGGGACTCGAACCTGCGCCTTCCAGCTTCTAGCATAGTGCCTCAACCAACTGCGCTATCGCGTGCCCCTCATTTATTCCGACAAGTTACATCATTTGGATTCTAACTGGAACAGGCTGTTATAAATCCCCTTCTAACTCGATTTAAATGTGATAGACACGCGAACTTTGAGATGGAATAACGTTAGTGTTATTCCGTGTATGATTCTGCTAATGTATGCAGTAGACGAAATATATCTCAAATGTATCGTAACGTGTAGAGCCGTTACTATGCGACGACCGCGAAATAGGCCGGTATACCAGATACGTTTCTAGGCAAGGGCTCGGTAAACACGTTCCCGCAGCAACGAATTGACGCCCAAGAAAACAAGTACTGCTGGAAACGAGGGGTTATCTTGAAAGCAGTTCTATACAGGAGTCTGTGAAGGAAGGACTTGAGAGCGTGAAGCTGGACAATCTCCACTGTTAGAGGCCGTTGCCAGGACGAAGACAGGAGGCTGGAAGAGGCCTAGCGGGTGCTGTGGAGGATGGCGGTGGCGGTGTAATTGCTCGTACGCGTAGTTCCGAGTCATGTGTATAAGTGACTCATAGCCTTCCTATTCGTGCTGCATGCCCATTGTCTTGTTACCTTTCGTAAGAATCCCCGGAAATGTGTGCAGTTCTGATCGATAACGTAATAATTTGGATAAATACTGCGTGATGTGCTATAAACATGAGCAGTTCAATTATTACGCCATTGTATTTAATGACGGTATATCAGGTGAACTAGTTAGAACGAATGGGATCTGTAACGAATGAAAAATCTGCGAGGAATTCCCAAGACACGTGTCGCAGTTTGACGGCACTTGCCTCACCCGAGAAATGGCAAAGGAAAGCACGAAAGAGCTTTAGTCAGGATGACAGATTTCCTGACTGAGATTCAAATCGGGTACTTTCGAATACAAGCAGGGTGTATGGGACACCAGGGGGCCGAACGTGCTGGTTCACCGGAAGAAAGTCATTTCGCCATTTGTCTTCTTAATTGTGTGTGCGGTGAAGACATTGTGTAATTTTGTTCACTCCACAGTTCATCTCCTTTAAATCCAGTTACTATTTTCTAGGATTTTCATTCGAACAGTTCCGTGGTACTTAATGTAAATACTTCTTATTGTTTCTTTGAACGTCTTAATTAATTTAATGGAATTTTAATTTCACTTTATCGAAATTGAGATATTTGACATGATACAGCGAGTGTTTATCTTCACTGTATCTGTAAACGAGTTTTCTGGATCACAGCCCCACACAGCTGTTCTAAATTTGTCAATTTTTACGTCTCCCTAGCGTAGGCAGTCACATGTTTTGACCTTTATACGTTCTGTGTACGTCGTTTCTTCTCTCGCGGACATTTTCTCTTTTGTTTTGCTTATTTTTGCACGGGGGCGCTCCTACGTGTACCTATATTGGCTTACGTTTAAAAATTTAGATTGCAAAGTTGCAATCCTTGCTGGAGCACACGCAGTTTACACATGCGTTTTTGGGGGGTGGGGAAGGGAGAAGGGATCTTGACATCTGAATGATCTTAACCCCAATAATTTACCTTTGATGAACACGTTAATAATATGGGTATTAATTGAAACTTCCATTCAGTTCTTGTACAGGGTGTGACTGATAGGCGCAAACTTTGGGCACGAATTCCACATCCATATCAACGCATGTTCAGGAACGTTTAATTTCTGTGTTATAGCCTGTGGTTCTGTATGGGTGTGAAACTTGGTCTCTGACATTAAGGGAGGAACATAAACTGAGGGTGTTTGAGAACAGGGTGTTGAGGAGTATATTTGGACCGAAGAGAGATGAAGTGACAGGAGGTTGGAGAAAACTGCATAATGAGGAGCTTCATAACTTGTACTCTTCTACAAGTATAATTAGAATGATCAAGTCAAGGAGGATGAGGAGGGCAGGTCATGTAGCACGAATGGGTAGACGAGGAATGCGTATAGGATATTGGTGGGAAAGCCAGAAGGAAAGAAACCACAGGGAAGACCAAGGCGTAGGTGGGTGGACAGTATAGAATGGATCTTAGAGAGATAGGATGGGATGGTATGGATTGGATAGATCTGGCTCAGGATAGGGACCAGTGGAGGGCTCTTGTGAACACGGTGATGAACCTTCGGGTTCCATGAAATGCTGGTAAATTCTTGAGTAGCTGCAGAATTGGCGGCTCGTGCAGAAGGGCTGAGCTCCGTGAGTAAGTAAGTTATAGCTGAAACATTAAAAAGAAAAATAAGTAAAGCTATCCCTGTAACAGGCCGTGAAGGCCGATGGGTTGTGAGACGTTAAGGTTCCCATATTTTCTCTAGATAGTCGGTTCACAAATGGTGCTAAGGTTGTCAGCCTTACGCGCCTGCTACTCTTTAATCCCCCAGGAAGATTCCTAGTACTCATTTCTTTTAGAGGCTGAGTCGATCCCTGGGCCATCGTGCGGCGGGAAGGATTAGGTCAATTGAAAAAAAAATCTTATCGGGACTCAAACCCGCGACCTTCCGGCTTGTAGCATAGTGCCACAACCAAGTACGCTACCGCGTGCCCCCTATAACTGAAGCAGTACGTTTATAATGTGTTCAAAATGTCCTACATGTGATTCAGTGCACGCCTCGGCGCGTCTCTTCATGGACCGCCGCATCCGTTCAAATATGCCGGGGCAGTTGCGGATATGACAGGCATCCACAAGGCGATGGTGATGTGCCTCTTCGTTGTCAACAGGAGAGTCCCTAAGTTTCCTCCACAGGTAAAACATTCAGAGGATTCAAATCTTACGAGCTTGGAGGCCATGCAGTGGGTCCTCCTCTACCTATCCATCGGCCTTATGGGTGTTGTTGAGAAAATCTCGCACAGCACGGCTAAAATGTGCCGGAGCACCACCATGCATGTGCAGTAGTCTTTCGGCTATAGCTCAGAAATCAAATGTTTCCGGACAAATGTTGGTGTGGACATTTTTATTTGTTTTGGTATTTGGAACTCATGCCCAAAGTTTATCCGTACCTTCTAACGCTCTGTATAGTTGCTTTTTCTCTAACAAAGAGATGTTTTAATGTCATTCATATCAGGACATATATAGTTTTAAATTATTTTTCATCAATATAATCTGTAATTTTTAAATCGTATGATCATGTTAACTTTTGATAACATGTCGGTTGACTGGTTCGCCCGTTGCATTTGCGTTGGAGCGTATGCACGCATAAACCTTAACTTTCGGATGAGGCCCTGGTTCGGTCTTTTCTTGTCGCGGAAATGAACCTGCGGACTCCATACTAGGGAGAGTTCGTTTACTAAGTGCACAGCTCCTCACAGAGGGCTGGGCGCCATGGAGTTATATTCCACAGATAGAATCTCGGAAGACACTCGATCCTAGTCGAGCTTCCCTCTGGTTTCATTCTGCATGCCTTTACGTTGCATTTTCTGCTTTAATGTTTATAGGAGTTCTCAGTTCATGACAGCCTCGTGCCTAATATCAGTGTATTGTTACGGACGCGCGGCCAGTGTGTGTGCAGGAATCAGCCTGTGCGGTTCGTGAAGCCTCTTTTGTGTCACGGAACGAACCAAGTTGGATTGTGGCTTCCTGTACATTTCCCCTTGCTCGAGTCTGCGCGTTGTGGTTCGGATGATCAGCTGAAACAGCGTTAATTCAACAGTGTAATGATGTTGCGTGAGTTTGTTAATGTGGTGGTCTGTGTTGCGTTTTAAACAACAGGTATGGATATTCTTTATCACTTGCTTATCCCACTTTGATCCGTAAGTAATTTCTTTTGTTGTGGTCAGAAACTGAAATGTTTAGTAACACTTTGGGTTCGCGCCCAGCCAGAGTGGGTGTACTAGACGTTCGTAACAAGTTCGGTATGTAACTGAGTTGTGGTCCGTCATCTCAGATATTTCAGTCGGTTTTGTTTACGGTAATATAATTAAAGTATAATTCCTGTTGACTTGTAGTGATGATTGCTATTATTATGGCAATCATAGTTCGGATATAGTATTATTATCTGTCTGTAATTGGCCTTGCGGCTGTTGACTCAGCACATAAATAATAAAGAATTGAATTATTATTAACTACGTGGAGCCAAGTCTTCTTGAGAAGAAACCAGTCCCTCAGCTACTCAAGAATTTCCCAACATTTTATGGAACTCAAAGGTTCATTACCATGTTCACAAGAGCCCGCCACTGGTTCCTGTCCTGAGCCAGATGAATCCAGTCCATATCAGCCCATCTTATTTCTCTAATAAAGGTAGAGTCGTTCCTGTGCTTAATTAAGCGCTATGCTATGAAGACATTTAATATACATTTTAATATTATTCTACCACCTCCGTTTAGGTCTTCGTGCTGGTCTCTGGCCTTCTGACGTTCCCACCAAAATCCTGTATGCATTCTGTTCGCCGCGTGCTACATGCTCTGATCATCTCACCATCCTTGTTATTTTTTCTTTTAAGGCTTCTCGCTGTTGGCAAGTTTTCATGTAAAGAAATATAATTCAGTTGTTTTTATTGTTATTATTACTGGAGCCGGAATAACTCAGTCGATATAGCAAATGTGTGGACGCCTGGGGTAGTTGGTTCGTTTCCCATCACGTGCAAGAATTTTTTCTCTACTCCACACCGTCCAGACCATCTCTGGGGCACACCCAGCGCCCTGTCCCCTGGATATAAGGGGCAGGGCGTGAAGCTGACCACTCGCCTCCATCTAGTTCTTAGGTTAAAATTTCATGGAGTTGTACCTACACTTCCCCATCTTCGTGGCGTGGAAGTCAAGCGCAGGGAAGGATTGCCTTCTATACATTACTATTATTACTGGTTGTGGATTGCAGTATAATGGACGGTTTTACAGAAACTGCTCGAAGCTTCTGCTGGAGCCGTAACTGCTGGTCAATACTGCACTACTACTGTGTGTGTTTTGTTTGTCTCGTGTGAGTTCGGTTGGGGGCTTTGTGCATGTGTTTGCTCGTAAACGAGACAGCGGCCCCAATTCTAATTGAAGGCTAGTTTCAGTCAACAGGTAGCAATTGGAATATAAAGGAAAGAGCCAGGAGGCAGTGCTAGGTACATATCTAATTACTGAATACCCAGGCGCGTGAATCGCATGGCTTTTCCGTATTAGTTCTGCACTGCCGTAAGTTGTTATTCTGGTTTTATGATTTCGGCTGTTTTTATTCATTAAGGTCTAATTAACCCTCCCCCCAAGTAGCTCAGACAGTACGTGTGAGTTACAGGATGATTTGTGAATAATGGATTGGAGACGACGTGGTCAGCGGTCCCGGGTTCGATTCCTGGCGCTACCAGATTTTCTGAGAAGTAGTGGGTCTGAAACGGGGTCCACTCAGCCTCGTGAGGATAATTGAGGAGCTATTTCAAGGAAATAGCGGCTCCTGTCTAGAAAACCGAAATTAACGTCCATGAGGATTCGTAGCGCTGACCATGTGACACCCTCTATCCGCTAAGGCTGGCACTAACTTCGCCGACAAGCGGCGGTCGCTCGGTCGGTATAGTTCGCTTGCGAACCAAAACCACAGGGTTTTTTTGTTTTGTAGACGACGTGAAAGGAGATTTTAGGCATTGTTCTGGAATTGGTGTGTTGAGAGACTGAAGAAACCAACGGAAACGTCAGTGAGGTTAACCGATTTTCGGACCGAGGATTGATCCCTGCCGAATACGAAATAGAAGATCCTGGCCACTTTACCGAGACGCTCCATTTAGTTCATCACGAAGGAACCGTCTTGAGCATGTCGCTTCATTCTCTCTCAGGATAGAAACGGTAAACATATTCGGCGGATTCATTTTTGTTCCCCTGATCGTTGTACAAGGTCAGTCCGAAAGTTTTGTACTGTGTGAACGTCATTGTGTTAAACAGTCGAGTTGTGTACACAGACTTGGCTATGTTCGCGAACAGTGGAATTTGGCAACAGTGAACATGTTTAAACTTAGATATAATTGCCAATCCATCACATTTCCCATTAAGCGAACTGGCTTGGGAGACCTGACCCAATTCATTAGACTTCCCACTAAGTGAGACCTAAATTTTTGGAGACTGATCAATCGCTTACAATTTCCAACACTCGTTCAAGGCCTGACGGTCAGTGGCATTTGTGAGGGTCCGGTGTTAGGGGGCACATATTCGTGTAGTCCTCGTCCTCTGGCACTTCAACACTAGTACCGTGCATAATACATTCGTCATTTACAGAACGGCCCTGACCTTTGTGCCCATCACAGTGACCGCGTGTTCTGAGGCATGAAATGTCATCGCTCACTCGAAAACTGGGATCGTGGGTTCGAATCCCAGTCAAGCCATGGATGTCTGCTTCTGTTTATTCTGTGTTTGTGGCCTTGCGATGGGCTGATGCCCCCTCCAAGGAGTCCTACCGACTATCTTAGATTAAGAAACGAAGCGTTTCACGGATGCTCTATGCTCCAAGTGGTAGAAACAGGAATAGAAGAAGAATACTGTCCTTTAACGAGTATCCAGAAAGAAAATAAGAGCGCATTAAATGCAGGGATGCTTTGCGAAAGGATTAAACTATACAAAACCATAATTTTACGTAATGTTTGTACCTATAATGTTTTTGTTCTCTGAAGACCTAACATCGACTGTAGATGTGTGAACCGAAGAGAGGAAAGGAAGTAACAGGGGGCTAGAAGAAACTGCAGAATGGGGAGCTTCATAATGTGCACTCCTAACTAAAGAGTATTTGGGTGTTGAAATTAAGGAGCCCGAGGTGTGAAGGGTTTGTAGGATGCACGAGCGAAATGATAAATGCATCGGGAATTTTAGTCGGAAAACTGGAACAAGAGTCGGGAGAGCTCAGTCGGTGTGGAGACGGGCTACGAGCTGGATGGTAGATGTTCGAGTCCCGCCAAGGACAATAGATTTTTCTCTACTCCACAGTGTCCAGACTAGCTCTGAGGCTCACTCAGTCTTCTATCCAATGGGTACCGGGGGTAAAGCGGCTGGAGCCATGAAACTGGCCACTCACCACCTAGTGCCGAGGTCAAGAATGGTGGAACTATACCTCCATTTCTTTATACATCTTATGGCGTAGTGCTTAATTAAGCCCAGAGGAAACTAACTTACGTTACCTGAGGAGAATAGACCATTTTGAAGAACAGGCGTAGATGGAAGAATAATATTAAAATGGTTCTCAGAAAGTAGGATTTGAGATTGTGGCAAAGGCTCATCTTGGTCAGAATAGGGTCCAGTGGTGATCTTGGACGCGGTAATGAACCTTGTAGTTCCATAAAGGCGGGAAACGAAGCAACGATCGGTTTCTTCAGGGTTGTGTTGCACAGAGTTTGTTTTTCGGTTTGTTACTAGTATTTTGTGAAGATGAGAAGCCCAAGGTCGAGGTGGGGGGGGGGGGCGGGAAGCAGATGAAGCTACTGAGAGTGGAGAGCAAGAAATTATTCAGCAGTGGTTGTTAGAAAATTCTGTATTCTTGTAGAAGCTGCAGATGTTTACTGGAATTGTAGTGTGACGAACACAGCGTATAATTTTGTTATGTTCAGTTTGATGCCGTTCGCTCCTCGGCGGAACTGAGCACAAGTTGGTAGCGCTGCACTCACGACTCCCTGTCACTTCGCTGCTTCTTTTCCGTTTGTAAATTCTGCTTCAACTCGAGCCGCTGACTACTGAAATATAATTACTCGTGCAGTTTCGGTGAAATATTAATTTTAGTGTGTAGACAGATGGAGAAAATAATTTCAATTAAGTACTGAGTCCAAATAAATGTGATTGAATTATTTGTTCCTATCTTATCATCATCATCATTGCTTGCGTCACACTAATAATATTTTATGAAAAGTAGGTCCACTGATTTCATGGAACTGAGCCCTTCTTGGGAAGCCACCAGTTGTGTAGCTATTCAGGAACTTCCCAACATGTTATGGAACCCAAAGGTCCATTACCGTGTTCACAAGAGTCCTCCACTGGTCCCTATCCTGAGCCACATCAATCCAGTCCATACCACCCCATCCTGTCTCTAAGATCCATTTTAATATTATCCACCCACCTACGTCTTTGTCTTCTTAGTAGTCTCGTTCCTTCTGGCTTTCCCACCAATATCCTATATGCATTCCTCTTTCCCACTTGTTCTACATTCTTTGCTCATCTCATCCTACTTAACTTAATCATTGGAATGTGCCTTCAAATTAGGAATCTCTTCTTTTTGCCTGCGTAATATTCTTCTTCATCTTGTTACTTCACCCATACGAGTACGTCCACATTTTTTCGTCATCACTTTGTTCTTAAACGCCATTAATTAATAGTTTTCCCTCAGTAAGATGGTCCAAGTTTAGATCCTGAAGGTAAAAGTATTTTATATGTTACATTTTTTAAGTTTCTAGGCAGGAAACGAGAAGACGCGATATTCTGAACTTAATGTAGCAAACATTCTCAGTGTAACATGTTCTTAACTTCGTAACTGGCTTCTTACTCTCTTTTCAAAACATTTGAACGTAGCCACATTCTTGAGGATTTATTAGCAATTTTCCATCCTCAACTTCACGCTGAGCCACCAGTATCTCAGCTGTTCACGTGCAGGCGAGAGTCTCTGTGGCTCCTCACGTGCAGGCGAGAGTCTCTGTGGTTCCCCTCGTGCAGGCGAGATTTTCTCTGGTTCCTCACGTGCAGGCCTGAGTCTCTGTGGTTCGTGACGTGCAGGCGAGATTTTCTGTGGTTCATCACGTGCAGGCGAGAATCTGTGGTTCCCCTCGTGCAGGCGAGATTCTCTATGGTTCCCCTCGTGTAGGCAGTGCACTTCCACAGTATGAAAAGCATGACGGTCGTTTCTTGTGTATAATTGCACGTATTTCATCTTCCTGTTATAATGTATCTAAAGACTTTAGAATCTGCAAGGCGAGGTTCCCAGGTGACTGCAAACATTGATCGCTAACCGTCTACTTTGGCAGGCCCGGCTTTCGTCGTGGGTGAGTGGGCAGTCGTCAGAGGGCCCGTAGCTGAAAGGGCACCAAACAGACTTCTGAATTTCGCAATGAAATTTTAATACACTCTTGTGTTACTTAAACGGAGCAAGTCGTGGATATCGGGATGCTGTGTGGGTGTGTGTTTTGTTATTACTGTGTGCATTTCTCACATTTGACATGCAAATCACGCAGCACTTTTACAGTCGTGTTGAGGAGGAAGCGTTCGTCTACCCTCGTCTTCGTGCACATGGAGCAGTTAGATTACTTTGCTAAGTGTTACGACCTTGTGAGAGTGGCACTGTCTCCAGTGAGGACACCCGAAAGGCCAAGTTGTTAGCCGACAGCAACAGCATAATGACCGCCAGGCGCTGGAGTACTCCCTCCAGTACTGTATATCCCCATCCATTGTTTTTTTAGTGTTCAGAGTCAGCGTAGTTCTAAGCGTGCTTCTGCTTTTATCCGTTTGCAGTAAGCGATAAAGTGGCTGGGTGGTATTTCGCGCTTTTTCAGGGTATCAGTTAAATGTTCCTAGAGGCTGGCGGCGCTCTTCGCACCTGAAGATCTGGCTCCTGCTCTAAACATTCTGAAGCAGAAGCCAAAGTCCTTGTTAGAAGAATTCCGTCATCTAGGATGTGGCACCGTTTGGATCTTGAGTGAACCGACCTTTCGGAGGAACATATCGCTTCCATCTTCGGGGTTGAAAAATCCGCTAGCGAGGAGTCAGCTTGAGCAGGTGGCTGCAGACTGAGCCGAAGATGGAGGAGATACGTTCCTCCGAAACGTCGGTTCACACAAGATCTAACCAGTGCCACATTCCAGAAGACGGAATTCTTCCTAGTCACTGCCGTGAAAACCTCAAATCTTACATCTTTGTTAGAAGTTTTCGAACAGACAAGCCACCGTCTCTTTAGTTTCCCGCCTTTGTTCAAAAAACCTCCCAGCAGACTTTGCCGGTTAATACGATTGTATCATCCAGCCGTACGAAGGAGAAGTGGGGAGGGGTAGGATTCCCGGTTTCTTCAGTACTTCCAAGAAATTGTTGAATGGTTCTTCAGATTCTGTTGCAGTTTTATCCTTTTTACCAAAGTCTCTCATAATAACCCGAATCATCGTTGCCTAAAAGTTAGGGCGTAACTGAGGACATAGAAAACCCCCCGGAAAGCGTCGCCGTTGTAAAGATGCCATTGTCATTGCCATTATTATCATCATCTCTTGTCACAGGTTTATTTCCTGGGATTACTTTTCTTGAACCAGTGATGCACCTCACCACTCAGGCTTCAAGCTTCGCACTGTAGCACTTTCCGTAGTATGTGTGATGTTCCCAGGATAGCTGTTTTTTGCAGTGAATCTATGGAGTGCTTAACCAGGAATTAGTTCCAGATATTTTCTCAACCCTCTCGTAACTGTACCCGTGGCTCCAATAATTACTGGTATCATAAAACATTTCATGTTCCACATTCGCTGAATTTTGATGCTTAAATTTTTATATTTAAAATTCTTCTCTGCTTCTTTTTGTACTACATTCCTGTCTGATGGTACTGATACATCTATAAGTATGCAAGTTTTCCTTTGCTTCTTTTTAATTATTATGTCTGGCCTGTTTGCCAGAACCTCTCTGTCTGTTTGTACGCCTTGGTTCCATAACACGGTTATATCCCCATGTTCACATACTGACTTAGGCACGTGTGAGTACCAGTTGTCTGGTACTTC
>NW_019727105.1:1597923-1620332 GCF_002891405.2 Cryptotermes secundus
AATTACTGGTATCACAAAACATTTCATGTTCCTTATTATTATTATTATTATTATTATTATTATTATTATGCAGTTGTTTCGACATACAAGTGAATGGTGCAAAATTGGTCGGTACGGAGAGTTGAGGCGCCGGGAGTTTTGTTCGCCATTGTCCCTAAGATTGGCCTTGAGTTTAGCTTTTTAATTGAAATGAAGCTACCAGTCTTATTTATTTACGGCATTCCCATAACAGGGCTTCTGATCGCCGTTATAACTCGTGTGCTCTGCAGTAGAGGTGTCGCCCATGGTGCGACCGGTGTCTGGTGCCCAGTATGGTGTTGAGTTGCCGGCAAGGTCTTGTGCACTGGCCGGAGCCATCTTTTAGACCCATATTTGTTAACAAGCATTGCTGCCTGCGTAATGCCGAGCAACAGTGGCTGGTGGCTGTGCTAGACAAGTGTTGGTTCCTTTCCGGACACTGGAGTCACACGTGTTGTTGAACCAAGTCTCCAGCCTTTGGCCCAGTTATGTTCTGACACTTTTTTTATTGCTAGTGGGGTGGGACTAAGTCCCTTGTACTGCGGCCACTTCTGGCCTATTGTACGAGCCCCAGATGATAGGTGAGGATGATTGTGGAGTAATTGGTGGAATGAAGATTGGCAGGGGAAGCCGAAGTACTCGGAGAAAACGTGCCCCAGCCCCACTTTGTCCACCAAAAATCCCAATTGACCATACCCGGGATCGAACCTGGGCCGCCGTGGTGGGAAGCCAGCGACTAACCGCTTGAGCTATGGCATGACCCCTGTTCTGACACTTGCTAGGCCACACTAGGAGTTCTCAAACTTTGTGATAACTCTGCCCCATAAAAACGCATATATATTTGTATACGCTCGGGTGCCCCCCCCCCCGCACTGTAGCAGGTCTGTATCAGGCTGTACTGTGACAGAAACCCAAGTACCGCTCTGCACCTGTAGTAAATGCTCCTTTACAGTCACGAAACAAATCTCGCAATGTTTTGCCAGCTGCAGTACCAACCAGTATATTACATTTTAGTGACTTGCCAAAACTACATGTGTAGATACAGTTGAATTTTAAATAATTCCTGAGCTCTCGCCGACCCTTCTTGGATTCGATTGCAGCCACAGTTTGAGAATCCACGGCATGCAGAAAGACATGTGCTTTCAGTTTGCATCCGGTTGTCTCATGTGGAACTTCATAATTGCTGAAGCCCCGCTAAACCCTTTCGTATTACTAATTCCTGCTGAGATGGATGAAATTCACGATAGCTGCTTCGTCTACTTTTTATAGAGGGCTCATTTATGCGAAGCGAAGAAACCGCGGTCTGTGGCGACGCTACTGCGCTTGCGGGTTACCGCCCCATTTGATTATTATGTATATAAGTAACTGCAAATCCGTCTTTATGAAAACAATTGTCGCTCAGCTGGTCGAATAGTTTCTCGCCCTTAGTGGAACTGAGTTTCCTTACGTATTCACAGGAGCCCGCCAGTGGTGCCCATCCTGAGCCAGATGACTCCAGTCCACACGCTCCTACCCTATTTTAAAAACTAGCAATAACCCTGGACCACAGCACAGCTTGAGAGACTACTGCTCCTTCAGCTTGTCAAGAAATTCCCAAACTTTTGTTAAACCCTTATGTTATAAGCCTGCCGTTTTCACAAGAGCTGTCCTGAGCCAGTTGAGTCCACGGCACATACTTTCTCCAAAACTCTCTTTAATATTACAGTGTAATGCAGGTTACTGCCGGTCACGGTAGCCGAGCGGTTTAAGGCATGTACTGTCTTCGCTCGCTTGGAAACCGGAATCGTGGTTTCGAATCCCACTCAGGGCATGGATGTTTAGTTTGTGTGTGCGCGTTATTCTGTGTTTGTGTACAAGTAGAGGCGTTGCGACGAGCTGATCGCCCTCCCAAGGAGTCCTACCGAATGTGTAAGATCTAGAAATCCGAAGTCAACAGAGAAGTTCATGGAAGTATGCCTAGGCCCACTGGGGCTGTAGTGCCAAGGAAAAAAATGCAGCTTACTTGTCCATTATATGGAGCTCTGGTTGTAATATTAAGTGCACAGAAATTAGAACGCAAGACATTAAGAGGCATTGCAAACATGTGTAGCTGCAATGGGAATTGTGCATCAGATGCCGTGTTGGTCATTCAGTAGCACCGAAGCGAATGTGTAATACTCCATTAAGGTGATGATTGAATTATTATTACGAGTTACTGTAATGAAGCAGAACTTGACAGTCACGAAAGCGGAAATCCGGAAATCGACTTCCGAAAATTTACATTGTTGCTGAAAGTTTCTGTCATATACTATCCATCATTCTGAGGCAGATGACAAAATGTATGTTTCGTGTCCACTCCGAACCGTTGTCAAGATTATTAGCAAATAAATCATCATCAGCTTGCACTTGTTGAGGAGAACATGCAGCTGTCCAGAGCGTGCGGCTTACCCAACTTCCATCTGTCATTCCTATGTTAGTGACGGTTCGTAATTGTGTTTCATATATAGCGCATGAACAATTATGGTTTCCGTGTTTCTTCTAGAACGCCTAGCCATTAGCAGTTTTGTAAGATTTGAAGTTTTCACGGCGGTGACTATGAAGAATGACGGCTTCTGGGATGTGGTGCCGTGTAGATATTGTATATACTGACGTTTCGGAGGAACGTTTCGCCTCCATCTTCAGGGTATAAGAAAAAAATCCGCGAGCGAGGAACCAGCTTGAGCAGGTGGCTGCATCGTTACAAGCTATGGACAAACTACACAGATTCTTTCAACAGCAATTTCTTGCATAGACACGTCATAGGGAAGGTAAACAAGCGGAAGATGTTAAAAAAGTACAGTGTATTTCATTTGTCAGCTACAATCTACGGCCGACATATTTTGTTAACCGTTTCTTAACGTACGCTGTTAATTTCTGTTTGTTATTGCCTCTGACGCAGGTGATATTACAGTTGATGTAGTTAGTTTTATTATTAGATCTGTTTTAGTGGCGTCTATCCGGTATGTACGGGGGACGCTTTCCGTTTGGATAAAGCGGTCGGGTCTTCAAGCTGACCACTCACCTCCATCTAGTGCCGAGCTTAAGAATCATTTTCCCACACGTCTTCATGGAGTGGTGCTTAACTGATTAATCTCAAGAACAACTTCACCTTTCCTGTATGTGAGGCTGATTTTGTAATCAGGAAAATTGGTCTTTTTACCAGAGGAAAGTCATATGTCCATAGAAATATGCTGCATTTCTACTTTAGCTTGTCGCACCTTGTGACTGGCAGATATCGAACTGGAATGCACCGGAAAGTTGAAGCATCTGGAACCTGTTCGTGCTCTTGTAATTGAATTGCCGCAGTTGCAGCTGACGCTGCTACAATCCGGACGAAGTGTTGCTGGCGCTCAGAGTGTATTCAGATGTCTCATTCGTTTCGTAAGCTCATTTCCTTGTCGCGTAATGTTTGATGACACTAGTATCGTTATCATCCAGGGCCGATTTATAGTTATAACGTTACTGGGTTAGAATTATATAGAATAACTTTACGTGTGTACCGTGAAAGTGGAGGCAGCAGGTTCCTCCGAAATGTTGATAACCATATACAGGACTACACCCTGCCGTAACTCATCACAATATGTACTTTTCTCCGCCGTGGAAACGTCAAATCTTATAAGGGTAGTAACTTCCCAGTTCGCAGTTCACACCCACAGTATCGCTAGCATGCCTGAGACTTCATTTGTTTTCTGGCGGAAGAATATGGAAATCGAACACAGCCGTGGCGAGGTAAGCTGTGCAGGGTATTCAGGAGATATCAGGTCTGATTCCTGGCCAAGTTACAGGTCAGTGCCTTTCGTGGTTTTCTTCAGTCTTTCCGGTCAAATTTCGGGGCGATACCTTGACATAAGCCACGGTCACTTCCTCATACATTCTTATGTACCATGTTTCCATATCATTTACTGTATATAATGTGCGGTTGAAAGAGCGTCGTTAATAATTTCATCTCTTAGGCCTATAGGCTTCAAAAGTACGATCGCCTAAGATGATTGGGCTTTGCGAACTTTCCAGCAGAAATTCACAATTAAATTAACGGGTCTCATTTTGGTATTTTTTGTTTGTTTGAATTGATATTTGTGTGTTTATATTGTCCACCATCTCATATGTATGTTAGTAGGCTAATCCGAATTAAACTGCTGCACCCAAGTCCCAACAGCAGTATATAAAATATCTTTTATTCTCCTAGATATTGGATTATTGAAAGATACAATTAATAATAATAATGATGTATCAGTAGTAACATTTTTCAAGTGCTTTTAGGTGCCGCAAATTTTTATTTTAATTGTTGAATGTGACTTGACGTGATTTTAATGGCCCTGTGTAAGTAGAAAGTGGTTCTCGTTCTATCTGCTCTGTTCTCTTGTTTCAGAACCTGGTACTAGTGACAGCAGCGGTGTTGGCGCAGTGACCACCAGTTCACCGGTCAACAAGCGCAGAGTCTTTAGTGGGTGAGCGTTCGACGAATTCCGTTTCCTTTCTCTTGAACAGTGTCTGTTAGTGTAACATGCAGGATGATGATGCCTTACGTAAGAAATGGGTTCATCCGAAATTCTGTTGTGCATGTAGTGGTACTGAACACAGGACTGGGCCTATGGCTTGTCTTTATAGATATCAGGTCCGGCACTTAAGCGTACTGGATACAAGCACCCACCTCGGGCGGCACGGTTTCAGGAACAAAATATTTTTAGCCACTTTTTTTATGGGGGGGGGAATTATATTTCAAACAAAAATTAATTTCCACTCTTCTTTCGGGAGGAATAAGAAATGCGTACTTAATATTGGCTCAGAAACCTGAATGGAAGAGACCACTAAAAAGACGAAGCTTAAATTCAGAGATAATATTAAATTTGATTTTAAATAACAAGTGCTACAGTATGAACTGAATTGGATCTCTTTCAAAATATTAACCATTGGCGGGCTGTTTTGAACTCTGTTACGTGCATTCAGTTGTGACTTTTCCGTATCAGATTTATTTGTAGTTACTGCTAATACGGGTTTTGTCGCGGGTTCGAGTCCCGATGAGGTGGATTTTTTTTCAATTTACCTAATCCTACCAGCCGCACTATGGCCCTGGGGTGGACTCAGTCTCTAACAGAAATGAGTACCAGGAATCTTCTTGGGGGGTAAATGGCGGCCGGCGCATAAGGCTGACAGCCTTACCTCCATCTGTGAGCCGATTGTCTAGAAAACGTGGGAGCCTCCACTGCTTGTTACAGGGATAGCTTTACCCTTACCTTTATCTTTTATGTAGTATGTTAACAGCGAATAATTGATAATTACTCAGTTTTTAAAGTATTAATTTTCCTCCCCCCACTCGTCGTCTTTTGGTCTCATTAAAATATCCCCATTTTGTCATTTTTATGTTGTAGAAAAAATATATTTCCCACACTGTCTATTGACATCCGATATCAGGATCTTTGTGTACATTTCATTTCCATGTTTCCGTTTCGATCACACTTCTGAATTCATTCTCACCTTGGGCGGTGTGACCGTAACATCAGACTTGAGTTACCACGTGTGGTTTACGAAAGTCGCCAAGTTACATAGATGTTTCGTGAGGACAGTACAGAGGAGACATGCAATGGGCCGATATATTAACGTACGAACTCTGATGGAGATTAGGTTGAGATAAACGTTTTACGAGATGGATAACAAGGTATACTCTGAAATTCTTTCGCAGCCGTGAATAGGAAACGTGTTTAATTTGGCTTTTTTCCCACCACTGGCTCTTTCAGCCCATTCAGGTCCCAGGCCTCTTATTCAGTTCCGTAATCATTTTTCACAGACGGTAGGACTCCTTGGACGAGTGATCAGCCCGTCGCAAGGTCTCTGCATAAACACAGGACAGCACAAACAGAATAAACGCATACACACATCGAACATCCATGCCTTGAGTGGGATTCGAACCCACGATCCCAGCGTCCGAGCTTGCGAAGACAGCTCATGCCTTAGACCACGCGACTTTACGCTATTTAATTACATTGATGTGAGAACTAAGTCCCTCGTGGTGGCAGGCCGCGCCATAGCTCAAGCGGTTAGTCGCTGGCTTCCCACCGCGACGTCCCGGGTTCGATCCCGGCGATCTGGTCATGTGGGATTTGTGGTGGACAAAGTGGCGATGGGGCGGGTTTTCTCCTAGTACTTCGGTTTCCCCTGCCAATCTTCATTCCACCAAATTCTCCATCATCATAATCACCCGGGGCAGGTACAATAGGTCAATCAGTGGCCGCCGTGCCGAGTGGACCAAGCTGGACTCTCGATATGGCACATTCCACAAGACAGTCGTCTGCTTAGTGTGATACAGTTTGTAAAATTGGTGGATTTTCTGCGAGCGCATCGACATTTCGATTTGAGCTCGTTGGGCGGCTGCAGTTCTGCCGGTGAGAAACGACTCACAAGCCATACTTTGCCGATCTGTTGCGTACCATAGTCCTCGCGCCTCTACCGGAGGTTTGTATACAGCATCTGGAATAAATAACTTTTGTACAACATTTGTCGTGTTTTCTTTCTTTTCCCTGTGGAGATTAAGTAGCTGAGCATTACTGATTTCCTTCGAATTTTTCAGTGCTTAATGGGTCGAGCGACCGAATGGCGAGGAGGAAAATGTGTTTTGGGTCTGGTAGCTCCGTTTCTCAAATATTTGATTGTCGAAGGTCATGTTTCAGAACTCAGATCCTTGAGAAACGGGTGACGTATGACTAACTGTATTTCTTTTATATGCCCGTATACAGCGTTCCCTCTGAACTGCGCACGCGCGTTGTCACACTCCCGCCCGCGGGTCTCAGTCTCCCCTTATTTTATTGGTAGAATAGTTAGTATACAACCAGTTTGAATTAATGGAAATACATTTGAAAAAGTAAATACTTTTTTGTTATTTTTGGGAGTTTATATGGGGGCACGACCTCCTATTCAATGGGTACCGGTGGATCTTTCCCCAGGGGTAAAACGGCCGAAGCGTGAAGCTGACTATTAACCTCCAACTAATGCCGAGTTCAAGAAAACGGGACTATACATCCACTCCCCATACGCCTTCATGGCGTAGTGCTTATTTAGTTAAGTACAGGGACAAATTTACTCCCAAGAAGATTGCTGGTACTCAATTCTGTTAAAGGCTGAGTCGACCCCAGGGTCATAGTGCGGCTGGAAGGATTAGGTCAGTTGAGAATCACGTGATCTCATTGGGAATCGAACCAGCAATCTTCCGGCTTCTAGCATAGTGCCTCAAGAAACTACCCTACCGCGTGCCCCCCCCCCACAATGATTGACACTTTAGATATCAGTCTAATGTACAAAACACCTGTTTTATTTGTCTTTGTGAAATGTACTTATAACTGTATCGTGGATGGTTGTAGACTATTATGACCTCCGTTAGACGCCAGTGATGAGTTAATCCAGAAGTAAACGCAGAGAAATAAATCTAAATGTATGTTCATGCACTGTCAGCAAGATACAGGACAGTAACAAACTGTAAAGATACTTAATAAATTCATCCAAAACATAGTCAAGTTCAAACATTTGTAAACGACAGCAGTAGATACAAATTTGCATTCACCAGGAAATCGTGAGCAGATTAAATTCAGAGAATGCATATTACTGTTTAGTTCAGAAACGTTTCTCTTCCAGTCTTCTACATAATAACATAGACATTACAGTAGAGAAAACGAATTTTATTTGTTGTTTGATATGGTTGTGATATTGATCTCTTGCTTTAAAGTAAGAACGCAACTTGAGTGAGGGTGCTTGACAACAAACGGGATGATAACGAGAAGTATTATAATTTGTACAATTAACCGCTTTACTATTATTAGGTTAATTTGATAAAGATGAATCAGTTGAACGAGACACGTGTTGCGCGCATGGGAGAAATGAGAAATATAGTTAGATATTCCTAAGGGACAAAGACTACCGAAGAATGTAGACGTACTTGGGAAACAGACCTGAAATGGCCCTTAAGTCAAAGTATGGGGATGTGGATTCAGTTCATACAAGGCTCTTGTGAGTACTCTAGATGAACCATCGGTTTCCCTAAAATGCTGGGAATTCCCCGAGCAGCGGAACAACAGAAGGCCTCCAGAAACCGTTCTGCTCTGTGGAGTTGGCCGAAACAATGTTGGTTTTGATGTGTGGGATACGACTGTTTCCTTTGTAGGCGTTGAGTAAGGAAATGTGACCGAGCTCTGTTGTAAAATAAACTCCGCACAACAAAGTTTTGTTGCGGGTGGAATGTTTTAGTCCCTATTTATATGATATTACTGGGAAGACAAATGCATAGGTGGGTGGACAGTATTAAAGTGGATCTTAGAGAGATAGGATGGGATGGTATGGATTGGATTGATCTGGCCCAGGATAGGGACCCGTGGAGGACTCTTGTGAACGCGGTAATGAACCTTCGGGTTCCATAACATTCTGGGAAATTCTTGAGTAGCTGCACAATTGGCGGCTTCTCAAGAAGGGCTCAGCTCCATGAGTGAGTGAGTGAGTGATTTATATGATGTTTCGTGTAGTGTGAAGGAACTGAAGTCTCAGGAAATGGAGGGTCTATTCGTATGGTGGAGTTTGTGATGTGATTCAACAGTGCGCGAATAAAGCCACAATTCAGCAGATGTTAGCTATTTTCGAACACCAAGTCGCTAACACAAAGATAAATTAAATGGATTCGTTTTCGGCCAGGACTCTGGGTCAGTTCCACGATGCCTTCTCTCTGCAGTTCGTTTCAGACCAAGCAGATAATGCTCTACACTCGTCTTCGGGAGTTACCTTTTTCCATCATGACAGGGTACCTGAGTCTTTCTGCTTGTGTGTGCCAATACAGAAGTAATATCTTGGCTTAGGCCACAACCATTTCCTTCCAAATCCTTACCTACTCACTATTCTTGATAATTTTCCGTCTGATTAATGCAACGTTCCTGCTGTTAAAAACCGTTACCAGTTACACGTGTCCGAATGTGGTGGAGGACTTCTCCTTTTCCACTGTGAGGAGCTGCTGGCTCCCTGCCAACGCCCAGGCTGGAGTACTACACGCTTTGTGCCGCAACTACCTCAGTGGGCTACATGCAGCTGTGCTCAGTAACTGGGGGCTGTGTCCTGAGAACGCGCCTTGCCGTAGTGGCGAGGGACCACCTAGCAACTAATTCGCTATTTGGTTTGATAGTTAATTCAAATGTTAGAAATTCTGTCATTCTTGAAGGAATTGGCGTTGGCTTATATCTGGTGTACTTCGGGAACAAGACCTGAGTCAATTATTTGCACATGTATTTTGCTGGATGTTCGCCACATCAAATATGAGTTTCTTTTTGATGTATAGGCCTGTCGGATTTGGATCGTATGCTAATTTATACAAGATTGACGGTGTTCATTTTGAGTTTCCTGTGAAGTTTGTAATTTGACTGATAAAAGAAATTGAATTTGCCTCAGCCTCTTTTTTGTGTGTGTGTGTGTGTGTGTGAATCCCTCAATACCAAATTTTATGAGGTCCGTTAAGTAGTTTCGGACGGTTGTACAGCCGCTACCATTACGCATAAATTTTATGCAGTCTATGTACCCCAGTATGGTGTTCAGGCTCAAAAGTCCTGCTACTGCAGCCATCATCATGGACTATCCGATTGTAAACGATTACAATACATGAGCAGCATGAGAGGAGCCATTTTATGAACTCATTCTATCATGGCGGATGATGTGGCTATGAAGACTGGATGTTTTGCCAGACACGAGGCTGATTGCAAACTGTTGCCTCATGGTGCAACTTGAAGTTTTCTGAATTTGTACCTGTTTCATGGCGAAACCAATCTTTTATCTGATAAGCGTATAGCGATAACGGCTGGCCATTATAAGTGTGATAGCACTGCTGGTTTGCTGAGAACACGTTCATGGCAGTCACGCAATCCCCGCCCGCAACTTATCGCTTCCAGGGATATACATACGTGTACATAACGAAAAGTTGCGTGAGCATTATGCGTGTTAAGAGTTCGATGTTTACACTGTTTTGTTTTGAACGCTATAGAGGACCTCCATAACCAGAATTGTTTTGATACTTAACTGAAATTTCGCTTGAAACCACTGGTGTGTTACACATTTACACCAGAAGTGAGACATTACTGTACCCTAAGGAAGGTACACATTTCTTTGTGATTTGTTCTTGGGACCCACTATGCAGCCTACCAATGCTGCTACAGTATTTTGTGAAAATTTTCCTTGAAACTTCTAGCGATTTCGTGATACTTGTATTCCATAAAGCAGGCATTAATAATACGCGCTGAAGTAGGACCTTGCCCATTCACTGTTCCTTGCCCAAACTCAAAGTTTTAGTTGGTGTTTTCAATCACAGTTGACACAGGAAAACTTGAATGGTGCATTACTTTCGTACTGATAAATTTCTTCGTTTAGACGAAATTATTTGGGGGGGAGGGGAGATGAGAAAATTAGATTAAGAAATTGATCCACAGGACGTGGAATGGATTTATGGTTATGATTCCTTTTCAGAGAAGGTTATGTTTTGACAGAGGATATCACAATGTTGAAAACCCTCTCACACATGCATAATTAACGAGAATAAGTAGGCATACGATTCACTCGTTTCAAATAAATAAATGTATATAAAATAATGGGGGGGGGNCACAAATCCCACTTAACCAGACCCGGGATCGAACCCGGGCCCCCGCGGTGGGGAAGCCAGAGACTAACCGCTTGAACTATGGCGCGGCCTTTAGCGTAGTTGGTTGAGGGACTAAGAAGCCGGAAGGTCGCGGGTTCAATTGAATTTTTTTTAATTGACCTAATCCTTCCAGCCGCACAATGCCCTTGGGTCGACTCAGTGTCTAACAGAAATGAGCACAATAAATTAACTGAATAATTTTCCTGGGGAGTAAAGCGAGGCGGCCGCGCAGGGCTGACAATCTTACCGCCATCTTTGAGCCGATTGTCTAGATAATGTGAGAGCCTCAACGTCTCACAACCCTATGGGCTTAATAATAAATGGCGAACCACAAATGCCGACTCTTATTGCGAGCGGTTTGTGTATACAACCAACATGTAGGTAAGCAGTGTTCCCAGAATGTAATCTGTTTTAATTTCTTCGTTAATTCGGTTTTGATTTGTTACTGTAGTTCCCAAATATGTAAATTTAGCGACATTTTCAGATGATTCGTGAATTCCTAATTTACTTGACTGAGTTTCAGATGTTGTTGCCTTTAGTCGTTAGAATTGTTGCATGAGATAATGGTCAGTGCCATCCCTTGGCTCGCATAAGTGAACAGGAAAGCCGAACTGTGGATTTCTTATACAGAATACCGTTATCAGTATTTGTTTCTTATCGGCCTCCTTGTGAAGAGGATCGTTACCTGAGATACAGTGAGAGGAATTCAGTCATGCAAGTTGTGCGTCGCTAGCGCGACTGAGGAAGTAATTTTCTGAGATTGTGTTTGTATTCGCACATTTCTGCCGATGAACCGCCCTGCGTCGTATCCATCCAGCCAATACGCGCACCACAAACAGGAATCATGGTAAGCATTCGCTTTTGTTTGTCTTGTCATGAAATGTGAGCAGTAACGGTCGTTGTAACATGGCGCCTGATTACTCACACTGTGTGCTAATATGGTCAGAGAGTGGCATAAATATATGTTGCTCTCTCGTCACCAGAATTCAGGGAAAAATTAAGACATAAAGACAGCTAACATGTTTTGAAAATGTGACACAGTTCAGATATTTGGGAACGACGATAACAAATCAAACCCTGATTCAGGAGGAAATTGAGAGGAGATTGAAGTCAGGCGAAGCTTGCTACCATTCAGTCCTGAACTTTTTGTCTTCTCGTCTGCTGTCTAAAACATGAAAATTGGAATATACAAAACTATAGGTTTGCCTGTGGTTTTGTATGGGTAACACGTAGGCGGGTGGACAATATTAAAATGGATTTTACAGAGATGGAATGGCGTGGTATGGGCTGGATTGATCTGTCTCAGGATAGGGACCAGTGAGGTGCTCTTGTGAACACGGTGATGGACCTTCGGGTTCCATAAAATGCTGGTAAATTCTTGAGTAGCTGCACACTTGGCGGCTTCTCAAGAAGAGCTCAGCTGCGTGAAGTTAGCGTCATCAGGGAGCTTGGCTCCAACTGAACTGAAGTTAGCTGCGCCGTAACTACAATAAATACATATACGAGGGGGTACCCAAAAGAAACCGAACTTATTTTTTTTAAACTTATTTATTCAAATTTTAAGCACAAACCTTCAATCCCCTTCAAAGTACTCTCCACTTACACTAATACACTTGTCTAGTCTTTTATTCCATTTTTCAAAACATTGTCTAAATTCATCTTTTGAGATGCTTGACAGCACCTCCGTCGTTTTTTCCTTTAATGTCTCTTTTCATTCGAGGAAACAAAAAAAAGTCGCACGNGATTTCACGAATTTTTTCAACATTTTCATGTGTTTGGGCCGTGGAAGGACGACCAGAACGAGGTTTGTCATCAATTGACATTTCACCATTTTTGAAACGGGAAAACCACTCAAACACTTGAGTTTTCCCCATAGCATCGTCCTTGTACGCCGTTTTTAACATTTCAAGAGTTTCTGTTCCACTTTTCCCGAGCAAAAAGAATTTCACCGCCGCACGCTGTTCAAGAAAATCAGTCATTGCAAAAACGACGATCACACAAAACAGTTGTCACTATAAACTCTGCCGAAACTAGTCCTTACCTTCTGAAGCAACGGTAGTCGGCTTATCGACTCAGGAATGTTATCTCTATGCGCTCATAGCTGCAAAACGCGGTACTGCAAAAGCTCTGCCCACAAAAATATTAGTTCGGTTTCTTTTGGGTACCCCATCGTATATATATAATTAGTGGCTTTGTTACATTGTGTAAGATTTGAAATACAAGTATGCCCACATTTGGGTAGTAGTTGCGTTAGTAAATTAAATGGAATTGGTTTCTGATATATCCTGATCGGTATTAATTTAGTGGGCGAAAACATAGATACCACAATAAAGAACAGTAGGGAAGTTGGTCTAGGAAGAAGAGCAGAAGGATCTAAATAAATTGTCGCATGACTGTAGACGAGATTTAGATTGTTAATCGGATTTATTGGACACTTTAACACACAACTCGTGACTGCACTCTCTTCATTGCTGTGCTTGGTAAAGTCTTCCAACAGTCTACGTTCCTCTGCTTCCGGGCTCAAATCGTCGCAGGCTGGCGGACATCTCACACCGACCTCCAGTTCTTCTCACTGCCGTCTCAAGTCTCATAAGTCAGAGTCAGAGTCAAATACTCTCATAATGGCAGCTGGCCCTCGTTATATAGCCTCGGCACGGTCCGCACAGAAAACACCTCTTCCAACAGTTACGCCATTGTTGTGTGTGAGTCTCTTGCGGCGATCACGTGAGGGCTACTGAACCATTGCCTAGCAACGCGCGTGTTTGCAGAGTCTTTCCCTAACAACGGCTGTTTCTTCGGCTCCACGGTTCCGGCTTTGAGCAAATGTGCCACAATATGTACAGGTTTCGTCATTAGACTTCAAGGCGAAATGCTAATATTATGGCACATAACATCCTTCGGAAATGTAGCAGAGTTCAAGTATTTGGGAATGACAGTAACAAATAAGAATTTCATTTACCGAGAAATAAAGAACACGTTGAATTGTTGGAATACTTGATACTGTTAGTATTGTGTGTCCCCTCTGCTGCCTAGAAACGTGCACTACAGTTGCATCTGTTATTTTATATGTACACGAAACTTGGTCTCGCGCTCGAAAGAAGAACGTAATTTGATGATCTCTGTAAATATATAAATTGATGGTGTTGGAGATTGGGGTGCTGAGAAGAAGATATGGACATAAGACCGGGGAATTAACAGGAGGGCTGGGAAAACTACGCAGTGTGGGGCTTCCTAATTCGTACTCAACAGACATTATTATTAGGGCGATCAAATCGTGGAAGATGAGACCGATTGTGCATGCAGCACACATGGAAAAAAACGAGTAGTGCATATTACAACATTTTCTGATAGCCTTAATCTAAGAGGGCACTAGGGACAAATGCGCGTAGATGACAACGTGCTATTGGTATTGATCTTAAGGAAATGAGGTTTGAGAATATGGGCTGGGTGTCTGTCTCAGTGTAGATTCCAGTTGCGGGCTCTTGTGAACACGGCAGTGAAACCTTGGATTTCGTAAAGGGCGACTAGCACAGCGACACTCAGCTTCTCAAGGAGGACTTGCACCCGTAATTCGAATTCCAAGGGAACTGGCACGTTGAGGAAGCATAAGACGCGCGCCAGTTTTTTTTTATGGGACCGCCTCTGTGGTCTAGTGGTAAGAGTTCCTGGCTTCAGATACAGAAGTCCCTGGTTCGATTCCCGGCGCTACCAGATTATCTGAGAAGTAGTGAGTCTAGAACAGGGTCCACTCAACCTCGTGAGGATAATTGAGAGCTATTTCAAAGAAATGGCGGCTCCGGTCTATAAAACCGAGATTAACGTTGCGCTGACCACGTGACACCCTCTATCCGCAAAAGTTGGCATTAACTTCACCGACAAGCGGCGATCGCTCAGTCGGTATAGTTCGCTGGGCGGACTACAGGCCACGGAATTTGTTTATTGTTTACAATTTGTTATTAATCGTAAATACGCGTTTAATTCAGATTTACGCATAAATAAAGAACCACTTCTATCACGTTACTTGTCAGTCCCCAGAATGTAAAGATGAGTAATGGCTTTCATAGGCCAGTTAGGTAAATTTGTGTAAGTAGTCCCTTCCGTTCAAGGCCTGTCTTTCGGTTGAGATACCTTTCGAGTTGCTGTGAAAATTTTGTTTTCGAATACATGTGTCAAAGAGCTTGTTAGGAAAGCTAAGACGATGCCATGCTCCCAAGATTGCAGATGTTTTGCTTGTTAACAATCAGCCTCTCTGAATGCACGTACGAATCATTTCTCGGACCACAGAACGCAACGGCGCCTTTACAATTGCCTAAGGGATATGGCGCCGCATATGAACTGCCCATAAATGCATTTTCTGGAGAGACTGATGTATTTGTAAGGATAGCTGGTTGCAGGGCCAAGGTTTTTGAATTCTGGACCAGTGGAATACGAACCAGGAATGTTATTCGCTCAACGGCGACGTGTTTAGTTTTATCGCTACCGCGTGTCCACATCTCTGCAGGAGTTTGTTTTGGTTTCATTGCAATCGCAGCATGGCGACTGTCCAGGATGGAGCTAAAATAAAATTGGCACATCTGTGTGTTTTAAACAGAACACGCCGAAAGGAGGCAATGTTGGAACAGCCGCGTCGTCATTGTGCATGGTCCCGAATTGGGGCATCGAGCAAAATATACAACTCGAAATGTTTGGGAATGTTTCTGCTGTGGGCTGTTCAGAGTTGTGACTGTACTCGGGGAAAGTAAGCCGCACGCCTTTCCTTCCGACGTAATTGGGATGTCCGTGGCCACTAGAGGGACTTGCTACCGGAAAAAAAGGACGATTCTGACATTCAAGGACTGAATTACAGCTTCGACAGTTACATAACACAGAATGATATAGGAAGATCATGACTGATGAGTAGGGAAGCATCTGGAAGGAGGCGATCGTTGTCTGTTACACTTATAACCGGAAGAAATCACGAAATTTTTCGTCACGATAAATGGTAAGGAGGCCGAGACTCGCACCGAGTACCTTCCGAATGCAAATCCAGAGCGTTACCAGAACGCCGGCGAGAGACATGAATACTGCGGTTCCTGGACCAGTGTGCAGAGTTTGTGGACTGATCTCTTATGTTCGCACGAACACACTGAATCTCATTACATTCTCCTTATGAAGGTAAGAGCGGCAACATCGGCCTGTATTTGGAGCTACAAGGTTGCGATGTTGTTACGACATCCGCTTGAATTTCACTGTCTTAGGCTCGACACTACATGCTGAACAGTGCGTTCTTGCGATTTGACAACATCGTGCACATATCTGTTATTGGCCTCCTGTGATTGAAATAATTGATGACGTAGAAAAAGTGCATGTGATTAGTCTGTACAGTATCAGTCGCTTTGGTGTTACATCTTCAGTTTTCAAAAACACAGTATGACGTCACGAAAAGAAAACAGGTAATTACATATAATACTTGTTCTCGTACAAACACAAAATATTTCGTTGTGAAGTTACAATAGAGGGAAGATGTTAAAGTATCTTAGACTTGTTGACGCTAATTCAGTTCTCACCTCGTGACAATCCTTGCTACTTCTGAACTAAGTGTGGCCCGCCGTCTTGTTTGAATCAAACACTATATAAATAGTCACCGTGCTTCAGTTGAATCTCTCTTTAGTTCCTGCAATGTCCTCGTTTCCAACCAACCCATTCAGTTAAACAGCAGTACATGGATAAATGGGCGAGTTCTGTTATCTCGGCACTCTAACGTAAACATGGATAAATGGGCGAGTTCTGTTATCTCGGCACTGTCTAATGTAAACATGGAGAAATGGGCGAGTTCTGTTATCTCGGCACTCTCTAACGTAAACATGGATAAATGGGCGAGTTCTGTTATCTCGGCACTATCTAATGTAAACATGGAGAAATGGACGAGTTCTGTTATCTCGGCACTCTCTAACGTAAACATGGATAAATGGGCGAGTTCTATTATCTCGACACTCTCTAATGTAAACATGGAGAAATGGACGAATTCTGTTGTCTCGGAACTGTCTAATGTAAACATGGAGAAATGGACGAGTTCTGTTATCTCAGCACTATCTACGGGTAATATAAACATGGATAAATGGGCGAGTTCTGTTATCTCGGCACTCTCTAGTGTAAACATGGATAAATGGGCGAGTTCTGTTATCTCGGCACTCTCTAATGTAAACATGGATAAATGGGCGAGTTCTGTTATCTCGGCACTCTCCAACGTAAACATGGATAAATGGGCGAGTTCTGTTATCTCGGCACTATCTAATGTAAACATGGAGAAATGGACGAGTTCTGTTATCTCGGCACTCTCTAACGTAAACATGGATAAATGGGCGAGTTCTATTATCTCGGCACTCTCTAATGTAAACATGGAGAAATGGACGAATTCTGTTGTCTCGGAACTGTCTAATGTAAACATGGAGAAATGGACGAGTTCTGTTATCTCAGCACTATCTACGGGTAATATAAACATGGATAAATGGGCGAGTTCTGTTATCTCGGCACTCTCTAGTGTAAACATGGATAAATGGGCGAGTTCTGTTATCTCGGCACTCTCTAATATAAAATTAATGCAGAGGAGGTAACTGCATGGTCCGAAGACGAGTTGTCGGAATTTTTGCGCTGACCACAGCAACGTAACAGCATTCATGGCCCGAGTTAGAATCTCTACTTGGAGGAATATCTTTATTTTCTTCGGCCCCTCCTGAAAACTTCCATTACAGTTACCTTAACCAGATCACATTCGCTTCCTTCTACATCCTATCCATTTCGGCATTCGATACAACAAGCCTACGTATACACTATGAAAACATTAAGGCGTCGTTAGATTAGTAAATAGACGAACAACGAGATGTCCCATGACCAAGGTCGAAGTATAATTTCAGTGAGGAGAGGAAAAATATCGCCAGTCACGTCCCATTTGCTTTCTTTAGCTTATTCTGACAAAATGAACTCAACAGTAATCCGTTTGATACATGCCACTCCTTATCTGCCTGTGGATGGTTAGATAAGATTAGCCATGTGTGAACTGTCACGTACAGTGCTTTATTGTTTCAGGAGAAAATGGCTACCTCCTCCTCTCCGGAAGCTCAGCCAAGGGAAAGTGGAGAAGGGTGCTGCCTCCACCGCCCCCGACCGGCCACCCCTCAAGAAAACAGTGTCCGATAAGAGGTTTAAGGTATGAAAAAAAATCCGTTCATTTACAACTCTCGTATACACGTTGCTCTGGGCAGTGGCAAGGTTGCTTCGGGCAGTGGCAAGGTTGCTTGTCCTGATTCGCGTTGTTCCTATGTCCAAGCAAAACTTCTTGTCGATAATACCTCAATAACTAATGGTTTATTTTTCACTGAAACCCCTTTATATTGATCGTCATCATGTGGTTAGTCTTTACTAATAAAGGCAGTTAAATAAATCGCTTGAACCAACTTTCATTGCTGGAGATTGGATCCATCCCCAGTGGGAATGTACGTGTGTTCTAAGTATCTTAAGATTTAACATACAGTTTTAGGTTTAATTACATATTTGAATGTTATTCGTGTTACTTAAGCTTCCTACTGTAATTGGATCAGGACACGCGGTAGCTCAGTTGGTTGATGCACTATGCTACAAACCGGAAGGTCGCGGATTCGATTCCCGATGCCGTTGGATTTTTCAGTTGACCTAATCATTCCAGCTGCAAAATGACCCTGGGGTTGACTCAGTCTCTAACAAAAATGAGTACCAGGAATCTTCCTGGGTGTAAAGAGCAGCCGGCTCGTAAGGCTGACAACCTTACTGCCATCTGTGAGTCGATTTTCTAGAAAATGTGGGAGCCTCGACGTTTCACAACCCTGTGGGCCTCCACGGCCGCTTACAGACATAAACTTTACCTTTACTTTAATAGAATCCTTTCTTCGACCAGGAAAAATAGTATAAACTTATCTTTGTAAAAATTTCCGCCTAATGATAAGCATAAGTTGATTGAAACATGTCTTGGTTTTGATGAAATAAGCAAGAAATAGTTATTTATGAATGTTGCGTGGATGGTTTATGATCAGGAAGGATTTTTGTGCAGAAGAATGTAAAAGCTAAAGTTCAGCAAGGCGGTGGTCCACACGTTCTTGACCTCGATGCCAGATAGAGATATATGTATTTGCAGTTTCATACTACGGTTTAGTTTTAGTTTTTGGGGGTGGGGTCACCCCATAGGGTTATGAGACGTAGGCTCTCGCCCCACTGGGGTGAGACTGAGTCCACTTGGTACGTCGGCCTATTGTACCAGCCACAGGTAATAGATGATTATGAAAGTGGAGCAGTCTGTAGAATGAGAATTGTCAAAGGGAGCCGAAGTACTTGGAGGAAAACTGTCCCAGTGCCACTTTGTCCACCACAAATCCCACCTGCCCTGGGCTCGAACCCGGGCCGCCGTTGTGGGAAGCCGGCGACTAACCGCCTGAGCTATGGCACGGTCTCATGCTACATTACTTCCATCCAGTACACAAGGCCAGCGATTTCGTTGGGCCTCTGAGTCGGTCTGGACGTGGTCATGAAGAGGGAACTCTGACCATCATGGAAGTCGAGACACTCCGTTTCATAAATGGTCGATAGTATATTTTGTTTAGATCATAAAGTGGGCTTACGAAATGAAAGATTCCCCCACTGTATTTTGAGGCACACCCACGGTATGAAGTCCAAAATTGCACACAGAGCAGTCGAAAGTAAACAGGAAGCGAGCTAAAAAAATTGAGAGATAACTTCATTGTCAGTTCTTACAAAGTGATGACACAGAACAGTTCCACCGGTATTTGATCTCTGGCCCCGTATGCTTGTGACGTGGCAATCATTGTCACGGGTGGAAGAATGTATCGCTTTTGTTGAGCCTTCGTTGTCAGCATCAGACAGCGTTCACAAACTTAGGCTGTCACAGGACGCACACTGGAACACAAGTCGCAAGTGAACGGGCCCTGGCCACCCCGTCACTGTCTGCAGTCGGACGGCGCTGTTCTTATTCATGTACGTAATGGTAGTTGTGAGGGGGCTGGTTTGATTGTTGTTTTGTTTCGTAGTATGATGTTGATGGTGTTTAGTTTGATTTGCTACTTTGGTTACTGGATATGTACAGGTATGTAGTCTATTTAGTGGGTAATTGATATTTGATAGTTTACCTGTATGCTCGTGTGGGCTACGTAACTGGTATAGAAAGACCAACAAACGGATATTGTAATATATCGCAGTTGATGACACAAAATTAAAAATTTCAGTGTACAGATAGACCACATAGAAGGCTATTATAATACATCGCAATTCTTGGCACGTATGCAAGCATAACTATCAAGTATCATTTGCTTGCTAAACAGACTACGCATATGTCCAGTAACCATAGAAGTATAGAACTGCGATTTCCAAAAGTCGTTGGGCGTACATTGATATCAGAAAGACGACCGAATACTTTCCATTGTGCAGAATGTTGCACTGTTTTCAGTACATTGAATATATCAGAATGTAGAAATGACACTTAGGCCGTAATTTAATGTACGAGACCTCTGTTTGAGCTCCAAACAAGTCGAGAGTAACTAAGAAACGTAGAGCACTAGAGCAATTGTAGATGTGTAATGAGGTCATGGCTGAGCGGGAGAACCCTCTGTGCTTTCACATGCTTCCTGCTAGCAGGATGCATGAGCCATGTGCTCTGAGTTACTGGAACAGCCGGAAATGACGTTTCCTTACGCAGCCATATCAGAACAAACTCGCTTCACGCATCACGTTCATACGTAGAAAACCGAGTGTTACAAGTTTCCAGGAGGGTATGTTGTAGGCTGCCTGTGTCTGCCTATCCGCTTTACATTCCATCTTCCAAGCCAATAAAAGATTTCGATTTGATACTGGGATTTCCGTTCCAAAAACTTTAGGATGAATTTAACGTTAGTTTTTGTTGGTCCTTGGGCGAGACATGTCGGCGAAATGTGAAATGCAGTATGAATTTAGTTCGTGAACCTGAAGGGAAGAGGCACTCGGAAGATATACATGTATGTATGTATGTATGTAAGAGGTGGGCCATAAAAACCGGCCCCCGCACTGCGCCCTTCAATGATCTGTTGTGCTTAAGATATACACGTAGTACATGGAAGGGTGGTATTAAAAGGGATGAATGCATGAGAATGTGGACTAGTTTCATCTAATTCTGGACAGGGAGCAGTAGCGGGCTTTTGTGAACACGGAAAATGACCTTTCGGATTTCATAAAGGCGGGGAATTTCTTTACTAGCTTCTTACGCAGGGCTTTGCTCTATGGAGTTGCTTTAATCGGTCCACTGCAGAGTTCACATACCACATACGTCTCTGTTCCTAATTTTTTGCGGGATTTTGTCATTTGCCGAAGTACATGAACGTGGCGCTCCGTCATGGCTGTTGCTGTGCTCGGAGTGGTGGTCGATGTTGTTTTTGAGTGACAACGCTGAACGCACGAGGGCTCTGCTTGAAGTCTGTCAGTTTTACTTTACGTTCATTTTTATAAACTTTCCGGTGCGTTTTGAAGAGACGCCAGAATGTTTAGTTGTATTACTAATTCATGGTTGGTAGAAAGTGCGAGTCATCGCGCTATCCATCATCGAGGCTGTCTTCACTGGACGAGGATTTGGGCCGAAGTAGAGGCCTACAGATTTGCGAGTGTGCTGTAAGTTCGTGTCAGAAAGGACGCGAATGGCTCCAAAACTTTTGAACTAAATGTTTTACATTCCGGAGTAGAGCTTTCGGAAAATATCGGAATATCCGAGAGTTGAGGTTTCACGGCTGTGAATATTCGTAATGTGGTCCTTTGGGTTATATTGGGCACAAACGTTGTTACTGACCAACGCCGTGTGACCGCAGTATGAATGAAATATCGGTCCTGGATTGGGTGCTGTAGTCCGGTGGGCTCCGTTTTGGGATTCTTTTGACTTAAGAAAGATATGACAAGGCTCTTAGGCTCTTATCGTAGGCGTTACAGTCTCTTCATCTGACAGGCTGAATTGTTTCGGTGCACGAAATAGCCTGGGACGTGGAAAGAAAGGGTTTTTTTTTTTTGGGGGGGGTGAGACTGAGTGCACTTGGTACGTCGGCCACTAAATGGCCTATTGTACCAGCCCCGAATGATAGATGATGGTTAATGTTGAGCAGTGGCTGGAATGAGAATTAGCAGGAGAAACCGAAGTACTCGGAGAAAACCTGACCCAGTGCCACTTTATCCACATGACCTGGCCTGGGCTCGAACCTGTGCCCCCGCGGTGGGAAGCCGGGGACTAACCACCTGAGCTATGGCACGGCCTGGGATTAAAAGTTAGAATGTTTCCAGACATCGAAGTATCTCTAAGGCAGGAGAAGCCTACAAAGTGCGTACTAAGTCATATTATCCCTGTGTGATGCATAGGTACATCCACAGCGGCCACCGTAGTCTAGGGGTAACGTTCCCACCTCATGACTCAAGGTACGCGGGTTCAAACCCGGCGGAGGTCGTGGAATTTTTAAGGTCGGAAAAATTCAGGGAACAAGTCCTCCGGGAGGGACTTTAAGCCGTGGGTCCCGTGTCGTACCTCATGTCTCAAGGAGGCCTCTGAGCCAAATTATAAGGAAATTTCCCGCCCAACAATAGTCTCTAACGCCTCTGGTAGATGGGGGAAGCATCTAGATACCGCTGAGCCAGTAGAGGCCGAACTCGCTGGCTGAGTCGGGACTGATGGCTCGCACCAGTGCCGGGCGGG
>NW_019727105.1:1620366-1645715 GCF_002891405.2 Cryptotermes secundus
CACTGGTGGTGGTGGATGGGGAAACCCACCCCCTCCAATAATAATAATAATAATAATAGATACATCCACACCTTCGGGAAGGATGCCCTTACGAAGCCATTTTGAAACTCGTCACGAATTTGAGGGCCGTCTTCGCTGTGTTCAAGTACGTACTTCGGTGGGCCAGTGCGCTCGTCGCTGCCCGTTCTTCAGTCGTATGGGCTGTGCACGGTTCTGGGGCCTATGTAATTGTCACATGTGTAATACAACACTCTGATGCCTATAGCATACAAAACGAACAAAATGAACAACGAATCTCGGACACAGCAAGTACGAAAGGAAAGGAAAGGAAAACTTGCTCGCAGTGAGGCGCCGCTACAGTACTTCGTCAGGTTTCCCGAAAGTAAATTACATGAAATGTGCTTCTCACTGTAACCTTTTTTTTATTGCTAGTGGGGTGGGACTAAGTCCCTTGTACCGCGGCCACTTCTGGCCTATTGTACCAGCCCCAGATGATAGGTGAGGGTGATTGTGGAGCAATTGGTGGAATGAAGATTGGCAGGGGAAACCGAAGTACTCGGAGAAAACCTGCCCCAGCGCCACTTTGCCCACCACAAATCCCACTTGACCAGACCCGAGATCGAACCCGGGCAGCCGCGGTGGGAAGCCAGCGACTAACCGCTTGAGCTATGGCGCGGCCTCAACTGTAACCTAACTTACATCCGAAACATTATTTTGATAGGTCTGTGATGTACGCTTACATTGAACGAAATACAAGCAAACACGCATGCATCCCTATCGGTAATGTTTTTTTTTCTCTCTGGCGCTACGGCCCCAATTTGGGCCTAGGCCTACCTCCATGAAACTCATCGGTAATGTTACACTTGTATAACTACAGGCTACAGGTTTTAGTGCTCAGCTACATCGTGTATGAAGCCGTTTCGACCAGCATTGTAGTCTCCATCTTCGGGATGAGTTTGTAGGGGAACAGGAAAGTAGGGAAAGTGTCTCTGTGGATGTAATGGCAGGGGGTTGAGTGGGGTGCTGTCTAGTGTTTAGGGACAATTTGGTTTAGAAGAAGCATTGGAGGAAAAGGTTTGACTTTGCACAATTTGTATCTGTCTTCGCAGATTAAGTTGTTGGAGTGTTGGATTATTCGACTGTTGTTCTGTTGATGCGATGGCTGTTGACATGTAACGGCTAGTCTGGCCGATGTAGCTTGTCACAGCGCCAGAGGATGTTGTAAACTGCAGTTTTTTGTGTCGTTCTTCCTCCATTGATCTGATACAGGTTGCAGTTTTGTTGAAAGATTTGTTGATTTTTATTTCCTGAGCAGCAAGGCAGTGCAGTCTGTTATTCATTAAATGCTAGCTCGCTCATCCTTTTTCTCCTTTTGATTGTACTTGCTTATTTGTAATGACAGCCCCTGACACTCTGGCAGTGCACTCCAGAGTCCACATATTTTCCAAATTCGTTGTTTTGGAACTTCGGGTTTCGCATTGGTGTTTACGTTCATATATTTTCACAGACATACATTTCTGCAAATTCAGGCCGACTCTTTGACAGTTCATCGTACGAAAGATGGATCGTCATATTCTGTATTGTTACACTTTGTAGTCTGGTAGGTGGTTGTCAGTGTTTCGAGTGACCATTATGCTTCCATCTACAGAATAAACGTTTGTATACAGGCTATGTTGGAAACCTCAGGTGCCATATGCACTACATATAACACTACTGTACATAGCCAGAAATTATTTTCTTGTGGTTCGTTAAATAGTCTCCATATCGATAATTGTTTCAAATGAACTTGTAGTCCTGGATTTCAGTAAAGGATATAATTATGCCCTCAAATGACTTCCTCCTCCTCTCTCCCTCTCTCTCTCTCTCTATCTATCTCTAAGTGGGCACTACGATGAGCAGTTTGTAGAATATTAATGAAATTCGGTTTGTTCTTCATGTAAACTGTTGCATCGGGTCAATTCCAAACAGAACGGAATTCACTTGACAGATTTTGGGATATACGTCAATCCTAATTGTCGTCCGAATCCGTTCTGTAGTTCGGAGATAAAACTTATTGAGGAGCTGATGCTATATTCATCATCATCATCATCATCGTCGGCAAGACGGAAGTTTTTGAGCCATAGCCTCGTAGAAGATTCTGCCAAATTTTAATCCAATTTTCGCTTCTTTGTATTTCGCAACAATAGTTTTTTTCCTCTCTCCTACAGAACAAGGTCGTCAGCCTTCCGTCCAGCCCCCAACCTGGAGAATCAGGACCCTGTCCCTTTATTTATGTTCCCGAGTGACAGGGTGGCCACAGCTATATTCCTAGGCACCCGGGTTCCATTTTCGTCGCCTTCTACGACTCGCAGGGCTAGGGTGGAAATATTCTAACCCGCTTTCACACGGGGAAGATGCTATAGTATACGTATGTTTTATCCACTTTCCTCTCGGTACGTCTTCAGTGCATCTAACTTCATTAAACAAAATAATTACTGTCTTGATCTTTTCCTTAGACACAAATTTCCGCTTTGAATTTTGTATTTCTTCGTTTCAAGTTCATGCTCCCGGGTCGTGATAGTTGGAACAGCACTTTCATTGCTCATTGACGTGTTAACTTACAATTTCAAGGGCATTTTATTCCCGAAAACAATGACCAGAAGACTTAATTGACCTACTTGGAACAATCTTTAACTGTTACACCTGTATCATAATTTAAGTTGATTATAACTGAACGACAACCGGAAAGATGCGTCCTCATACGCGTGAATTGAGCCCAGCGGAAACGAAATAATGAATTCTTCACATAAAATATGTCCGATAAGTGTTTGAAAAAGCAGCCATACTATGGGGGAATATGGATGTATCGGGTCAGACTATGACACGAACGTCTTTATCATGAGCAGTACGGCCTGTATCCGCGCCATGAGTGAGGTGTTGCAGGAAATGGCCACATTTCTATAAACTGTATGGCGCGGATCTTTAAAAACTCCCAGCTTACTCTTTACTACTGAATATCATGACGCAGCAGTAACACACCATTGTGACACATCCAACCAGAGTGCCAACAGTGTATAGTGGCATCTGCTGGCGGATCGAAAATGTTTCACGCCTGTACAAACTGGGAATAACCAACTTCTGCAGTCTCTGTGCGAAGTGTCAATACTATGCCGTTGTTTCGCAAGTGTTCGTAACATCGCCTCAATAACACGGATCGTTTTTCAGAATTTAAAATCAGATGCCCATAAAGTTACGAGAGTAATGCGAAAATATTTCGGGCACGAAGTTTATTAATTATACGAATAAATGTAAAATATGGAAATTATTTCTATGAAATTTGATATTCTTACGGCGCTAAAGGTGGATATATGGTTCTCTGGAATATATGGCATGGTATAATCCGGTTGTAGTTCGTATGTTCGGAGGAACATACTGCTTCCATCTTCAGGGTTATAAGTGAAGGTGGAGCCAGTAATTTCGTCGATGTCATAACTAGGAAGACCAAAAGGTTAATGTGTGTATTACAAGTACCTGTGATTTGTTTATGAGTGTAGAAATACGAGGGTCGTACTGAAAGTTATGAGCAACAATTTTTTGTAAAGTAACATGCTTTGTTATTGACAAACCAAATACACCACCTCAATCTACAGACCTTTCTTTATTTTTCCACATAATCTCCACTTCTTTGTACACATTTCTCCCAGCGTTCTGGGAGTTAGAAAATTCCCCTTCTGTAAAATTCTGTTCCAGCCATCTGAAGACACTGATGCACTGCTTTCTGAATTGCCTCCCTTGTCTCAAAACGTTGCCCACGCAGCTGATCCTTTACAAATCCGAAAAGATGGTAGTCGGAGGGTGCCAGATCAGGGCTATAGGAGGGGTGTGGAAGAACTTCCCACCCCATCTTTGCAATTGCTTCCAATGTGAGGCGAGCAGCATGGGGGCAAGCGTTGTCNATGCAGGATGATGTTTCGCCCTGGACGTTTATCGCGCAATGCATGACGGAGCTTGTGTAGTGTCTGGACATAACGAGCACCATTGATGGTTTGCCCAGATTCCAGGAATTCGGCCAGAATAAACCCCTCTGCATCCCAGAAGACTGTGGCCATCACCTTCGCAGCTGATGGCACTGTCTTTGCCTTCTTTTTTGATGGAGAATGCAAATGGTGCCATTCCATACTCTGCCGTTTCGTTTCAGGCTCGAAATGGTGAAACCAGCTTTCGTCACCTGTCACAATACAGAGCAAAAAATCATCGCCTTCGTGTCGATATCTCTGCAGCAGTTCTGAGGTGATGACTTTTCGCTGACCTTTGTGGTGTTCGTCAATAACTGCGGGACCCAACGAGCACAAACTTTCCTATAGCCCAAGCTATCAATCATCTCCTGTATTGCACTGTGCCCTGTTCCAAGTTTTCAGGCTATTGTGTCCACAGTCACATGCCTGTCATCTTGAATGATCTCATCCACTCTTTCCTTGTTGCGTTCAATTGAGGCTGTTCGAGGACAATCGCTCCGAGGCTCATCTTCGATGCTGGTGTTCCCATCTTTAAAATGTTTCACCCATCTTCGAACACTGCTTGCACCCATTCACACACTTCCATAAGGACGCTGAAGTCTCTGGTGAATTTCTGCAGCAGGGATTTCCTCTTTCACAAGAAATTTGATGACAGCACGCTGGTGAAACGACGTATCATTGTTGGTCATTTTGTTAGGAGTGATACTGGTCATGTGATGCAAGCCGTTGATGTCACAAGACACTCAAGGTTAACAGAACAGCTGGTTCCACCTACCACCATACTCTCTTTCATCTGCTCTTCCCAGGTTGCATGCAAAAAAAGTTGCTCATGACTTTCGGTACAACCTACCTGTGGTTGTATAGGAAGGTAAAGGAAGTCTGTCATGAACTTTTCTGAGGTTTTGAAATTTTCTGCTGTCATTTATCAAGAAACTTCAAAAACTCATATATATTGTAACTGAAACATAAGGAATAGCTTACTTAACTTCGTATGGTTACAAGTGACAGCAAACATTCAAAAGTAAACATAACTCTTATATCAACCAATTACCAACGGAAGTGGTGTAGTAGAAAATGTCTCATCACATGATACAGCTTTGTAATGTTAAATTCCCTGTTTTTAAAATTTCTGGTTTCTATTTGTAAGAGTAACTTTGAAAGGAACTGTAAGGTTTAAACAGTGTTCATTAAAATTTTGTGTCTTGAATATTTGACTGTGTAGAAGAAATATGTTCAATTTTGTAATTAATTAATTGTTCCATATTTTACTAATTCAATCTATAAGAATCATGGAATCAATACAAATAAACTGCAAAATTTATATTCACAAAATATCAGAGTGTAATAGGTGACAGTTTTGAATGTTACATTTAATGTGTGGAGAAGTCTATTGCAATTTCTAATTTCTCATTGAGGCTCATGCATAGAAAGTTGAGATATACTGTTAATGCGAAAAGAATGAGGGTTTCTTGCATGTTTTGAGGATATCTGAAGCTGGATGGAATGTGCAAGGAATAGGTACCCAAATATCACACTTATAATTTCATACTTGAAGTGTTTCAGACAGTAATTAGAAAATGATGATTGTTTATCCACTGTTGGTGGTGGACTGTAGTCACTCATAGTGAACCTTTGTTGTTTGTACATTACCCTGCTAGATTACTCACTTAAGGTTCACTTACTTATAATTTAAATTTAGTCCCATTCAAAATCTTATTTTGTAGTCACATATTCATAAATGCATTACACATGAATATTAAGAGCTGAATATAATTTATATGCCTAACATATATATATACTGGTTCAATATGTATATAATAAATAATTCTGAATTTGCAATTCTTACAGGAATGCCTTGTAAACAGAAGAAAAACTTAAATGTATTATTGTTTATTTGTTGAATTGAATTGAATTTNTTAACATGTTCTGCTGGAAAAGTTTCCTATCATAAAACGAGCAAGGAACATATGCTGGAGCATCATAATTTTCATGCTTTTTGAATTATTATTCTAGGTGTTACATGCATATTGGCAAAATTTTATGGATGTGCTTCATTAAATTCATTATTCTTTTAAGGTTTACCATTGTACAGAATTACCATGTGAACATGTGCATGCCCAGTGGATCAAAAGAAGTTGGAATAATACTTTCCATTTTGAGATTTACATGGCATCACATTCCAGGAGGCTGTAGTCATAATATCTATTTTGCCCGTATAATATGTTGATAAATAACTTGTTGTAGCTGCCACCTGGAGACATGGGTAACAAGCAGGCATCACAGAGTCAGTCGGGAGAGGAGGAGGACCGCATGACTGCCATAACAGCTGCAGCCTCCACTGCTGCTGTCCCAGGGACACCTCAAGCTACCACTTCCAACTACCCACCTCAGGAGAATGGAGAGGAGGGGGAGGAGGAGTTGCCACCACTTCCACCTCCCATGAAGCCTATTACGGAGCCCATCTTGGTGGCCTCAGGGAGTGCCTCTTCTAGTGCTGAGGAGAGTCAGGGAAAACGAGTATGTGTCTTCAGCTGTCTTCAGACTGGTTAATTTCCAGAGAGGAAATTTAGTAATAAGTTTTATTTGGGGAATGTGTCTAGCCACTCATTTCAGAGGCATTGCTTTCCTTTCTTTCATGTAGAAACATAGAGATCTAATATACAAAACTGTAATGTCGCCTATTCCTACGTATTGGTGTGAAACTTGGTCTCTCCTTGTAAAGTAAGAATATAGTTTAAGAGTATTTTAGAATCAGATTTGGTAAAAAAATTTTAGACTAGAGAGAGAGGAAGTAATGAGGAGTTTCAATTTGTACTCTTCATCAGTTATTGTTCAGGTGATCAAACCAAGGAGGCGAGATTGACAGGACATGTAGCATACATGGAGACAGAAGTGTCTATAAAATTTTAGTCAGAAAACTTGAAAGAGAGAGCATTACATGCATGTGAGTTCTAGCAAAGCCAGGAAATATCTTCTGTCATCTGAGTGACTATTGACTTCTCAAGATTGACTTGTTGCATGGAGGTAGTAACTTCATTTCTCTTGTTTTACATCATCTGTTGTCTGATGACTGAATTTTGAGTTCTACATGTTACTGATGAGTCTGTGGATAGGATGTTCCTGGTGATTGTTCACATGTTTCATTACCAACACTGTTAAGTAATGTTAAACCAGAAACGGTAAATTTGGAGCCATTTTCAGTCTTTATAGGAATTTGTAGATTGTAGGAAGATTAAGAACAAAGGAATAATGCATAAATTCGAATTTTACTATTAAGTTTAAGTGAAGTGTCTGCAGGAGTTAATAGTAACTGCTTTCTGTAAAGATTTGTTAACTCATTAAGTAATTGTAACTGAGGTCAAATATGTGCTCATCCAATCACCTTATGTTGAATATCTCCCACCTATCTGTAAATAAAACCTATATAACCTATATATTTTTTTAAAAAACTGACTTGTCCAATTGTACATAATGTAACAGTTATGGATGTTAAATCAATCAATCAATCAATCAATCAATATAAACCTTTTTATAAATATGTATTATTACATATCAATTGTCAAGTAGTTCATAAAACATCTTGGAAGTAATCCTGAGATCTTACTTTCGTTGCTGATTGATTTGCCATTTATACACTGTTATTTATTCACAGTAAACTATTCTGAGACAGTTCTAACCTGCTGCTATTATAGTTTTCACATTATTACATTCTAACGGTTATCCACAACACCTTCTTTGACACTTTTAAGTCATTATTGTCCAAAAGCTAACCAAAGAACATCTGTTAGGTGTAATCAGTAACCACGTTTCTGTCACTGAAACAAATTGAAACTAAAGGCAGATTCTATAATAATCTAGACTTACTGAGTTTATACTCTTCCTCAGTGTTAAAGTTGCATTCTTGTTTTAACCATTTCAGTGACTTCATTGATGCATGATTGGTAGAATGGATGTTTGCTAGGGCTTCTCTTTCGTCAAATTTTATGCCATGTTTGGACTTAGTGGAGTGATTGGATTTCACAGATCTGATGTACCATGTTAATTTATTATCATAGATTGCAACCAAAGTTCAACCAGACTCACACGATTTCCTTTCATAGTTGTGGGAGAAAGATGAGAAATATTTGTTTGCTTATGAATATCATGTTTCATGCTGCTGTCTTACCGCAGTTATGAATATCTTGCAAGAAATTTTGATTAGTAAGTGGCAATTGTTAGATAGTACTTAAAAGAATGGAGTGAAGTGTTAATGGAGAAAAAGTCATATATGCCAGTGTTTTGCACAGATTATGATTTTAAAAAGGGAATGTAAAATTACTTACAATTTTGTGGTATTCTGACAACACAGTATGGAACCAACATTCATATATTTTCAAACGGCGCTGTGTTACAGTCCTATATGTATAATAATTTGTCATTACACAGTTGATATGCAGTATGACAGGCTTTGTGAAATAAAGAGTGTCCAGTAGGTTGCAGACATTGCTTGAATAATGGTGTATGTTTGCAGTCATCCAGCCTCTCCCTTAAAGCACTGGAAGGAGCTACATCTGCAGGCTTGGCGGAAATAGAACAGATCGTCAAAGAGCGAATGGTGTGTTGTTTTGTGAACAATAAGGAATGAATGCATTTTCTCTTGCCCTGCAGTGTTGTTTTTGCATGATCTTGAAGAAATATTTGTATGATTGTAGGATTATTTATCCACCAGTAATATAACTTTAATTGTTACTGTAGCCAAGCACTTGTTTTATGCAGTACTATCATTTATAATTACTCATATATAATGAACTTTTTTTTTTTTTTTTGAGATTTCAGGAATATATTTGTTTTGTAGCTTTGTGTCATTAATATTTTCAGTATTTTGAAGAATGTATTTGAATTGTAGCACTTGTAACTCTTTATAGTTTATTTCATTATTTTGAATAGGATATGTTTTTATTACATTCTCTGTTACAGTATGATACTTCGAAACTTCCTTCATCTGTAAAAGCTTGGTTTCTCTCACTAGTCCCACCTTTCTGAATTGCATCTTTCTGGTGAATATAGTTGTCTTGCTTTGAAGTTCATTGCACTCATTAGTAGCTTAGTATATTATTTAATGCTTTCAAGGTGTTGCATCTTATTTGGTGCATTGTAGTTTATGTGTTTTTATATATTGGTTAAGTATAAAACATAAAGATAGGGAAAAAATGTAAAGCTATTCCTGTAACAATGGGTGTAGGCCCATAAGGGCGTGAGATGTTGAGGCTCCCACATTTTCTAGGCAATTTGCTCACAGATGGCAGTGAGGTTGTCAGCCTTGTGTGCCATCCACCCTTTACCCCAAGGAATTGTGGGAACATCCCACATTATCACGCATTTCTGCAACGCTCGCTCTTCACATCACTTTTCACCATCACACACGCTAACCAATCAGATTGCCTCAAACGTTCGCATTTATACGACGACTCCTGCTAGCCAGCATCTACGTCATTATGCGCACTAGCCAATCAATCCTTCCTCCTCAATTTCAAGTTTCGCTCCGCCCCACTGAGCAGTGTATAAAAAGGGGCAGCTCCAACGCCGAGTATTCAGTTCATCAGTCTGACTTCAGTCTTCGATCAAGGAACACCAGCCAGCAGGCTTCGTCGCCAGTGCTCAGTCTTCGGAGCCATCGGTAGGCTGCGCCAGGCACAACTGCCTCGGCCCTCCGGTTCTCTCACACCTGACTCACTGGGGCACTGCGCCTGGACTCGCCGGTGGTCGTGTTACGGTCCGACCCACTGGGCATCTGGCGTAGCCACTGCCTCATGACTCCTACGACCGTGCTCAACGACTAGCCTTTCACCAGCAGCAGCCGTGCAGCGATCAAGCAACCTCCAACTCACGCTGCCGCACAACTGTTCCGAAGAAGTGGGTTGTCATCGGAGTAATGACAAAACTACATTAAGAGCCCCACAGAATATTCCTGGCACTCATTTCTGTTGGAGACTGAGTTGACCCCAGGGCCATAGTGTGACTGATGGAATTAGGTCAATTGAAAAATCCACTGACCTCATCAGGAATCGAAACTGCAACCTTCCGTCTTATATGATGGAGATTCAATAAATGGGTCACAAATGGGTATAAAACATAAAACATGTGATATTTGAACCTGGAAAAATATTTATTTCTCGACATACCCTCAGCCAACATTGATACACTTGTCACATTGCTTTACCATGCATCAGAACCCACAACATTGAAGTTTTTTGACTGTTGTGTCAGCCACTTCCGCCCCTCTGTTTCAACCTGTTTGTCATCAGCGAAATGTTTGCCACCAAGGTGGTGTTTAGTGACCAAAACAGATGGAAGTCACCAGGGGCCAAGCCCAGGCTGTAAAGCGATGTCCAGGAAGTTTTCACTGTGGTTCTTGAATTCTCTCCTGAATTGCTTGGGCTGAATGGGGTCTGGCATTATCATGGTGAAGCAGTACTCCTCTTGCCAGTTGGTCTGGACATTTTCTGTGAATTTCATCCAAAAGCTTCAGAAAAATTTTTCAGTGTGATGTAGAATTCACATTTTCACCACACTTCTGAAAATGGGCTAAGAGTTCTTCTAAGAATCCCAGAACACAATAAGCATAATCTTCCCAGCCGATAGTGTACTTGTAACCGTAAACTTTTTGTTTGAAGGTGGACAGGGTTGGTTGGTAGTGATGCACTCATGATCCATCCCCAGCAACAATCCTGTTAAGCATATCTTTGCCTTCATCTGCAAGGACAGACCTATTTGGTTAATTTTTTCTTGATCATTTTTTTCAGTTCTCTGGGCACTCACCATGCACACACTTAACACAACTTCAAACGATCATGCATTATGTTGTATGCTAAACCATTGGAGTACCCTAGTGAAGTTGCGACACTGTCTATTGTTATTGTCCTGTCAGCTTGAATCAACTCTTCCACCTGCATCACAGTTGCTTCCATCACAATCTCAACAGGGCAACCTGGTCATGCATTATCTGTGACTTTTGAATGCCCTTGAGAGAATTTCTCAACCAATTTTTGAGCTGCTTTATGCAACAGACACTTCCCACCACAAATAGAAAACAATTCTTTATGAATATCCTTTGCATTGAGTCCTTTTGCCCACAAAAATAATGCACAACAGAATGCAGCTCTGTGGTAGTATACTCTTGAAACATTGAAGCATGGTCACCATTTTGACTACCAAATCCAGCCTCTGAACATGCCCATGTGCGTCCGCTACCTAGACTGTCATGAAGCTAAACTGTGCTGCTACCTAGTGATGCACATAGAAGGCCTGTTATGTTCATTACAGCTGTTATACTTCCATTTGTGATCTGTTTACTGACTCTCCCTCGTAGCATAATGCCTCACCCTAACCATACTGCTACATGCCCTATTCAAACTCTGTATTTTTTACTAATATGTATATTTATTATGAAATGTTATTTTAGCTGATATCTGTTCAACTTCAATAATAATGTTTTAGACAGAGGAGCAGCTGAGTTGCCTTGTGGTATAAATATTGTAACGTGTTGGGTTACTGAAGACGCCGTTCGGATTGTTAACTGGTTTATTTAACAACCTACAAATCACGGCTACAATTAATTATAACACAGTTGCGGGGTTTCACACTTTATAACCCTAATCGCAATAATCTGTTCACACTGTTGCGAGGTTTCACAATTTATAACCCTATTCGCATTAATCTGTTACCACTGTTGCGGAGTTTCACACTTTATAACCCTATTCGCAAATCAGTTCACTCTGTCTTCAGTAGTCTACACGTTTACAGTAGGGGAGCTAGGTATCGCTGTATCACACGCTCCCAATTACACAATCACACACATGTCCGGTTCTTCTTTCCGCGACGGCTGCTATACTCCAACTATAGTTGGCTGACTGGAGAACTGTTGATAACACACTCGCTCGTAGGCTTGCTCGGAATTAGCTCGGAACTGAGCTCAGTGATGGCCACGTTACAACTAACTCCGCAGGCAGCTCAGCTCTCTTATATAGGGGCTGTGTGGGCCTGTTACGTAGCCACGCTGTTACCTCATGCTGTCTTATGTCACCGTGCGTTGCGCATTACGTTACCGTGCGGAGGGAGGGAGGGGAGCGCTGACTCATCCGCCATGTCACTGTGGCCTGAGTTGCCACGTTGCTGCTGGGTAGGGAGGGGTTCTCCGTTGCGCAACATGTCACAATATTATTCAGTGATTAATGCACATATTTTTGCTCAGTGGGGAAAGTTTAGAAACTGTGTGTTTTGCAAGAAGAGACATGTATTTAGAATTTAGAAAAAAGGGACTAATTAGTAATTATAATTTGAAATACATCTTCAACGTTTTGTACCTCTCACTGTAGATGTATGCATAAGTTGTCTTGCCATGCTGCAGATACTGACGTGTAACGTAAAATGTATTTCCAGAAACTGAAATGCATTGTTATTCTCACCAAATATTACTCCAGACCTCACTTGTGTGCTCTTGGCACACTAGTGTTGCTGTGAAATACATAACAGGTTATAGTGTTGTAGAGATTGTTTTATCAGTCTGTGACTTTGTATCTTAGGAAGTTATTGTTGTGATTATTTGTTTTTTTTCTTCTGTGGTTTATTTTATGGTGTTGTCAGTATCTTATGCTATATAGTGTCAAGTAGTAGAGTGATCGATAAATAATAAATTGGAAATGATGTGGAAGGAAGCAGTCATGACCCATTCAAGGCACGATCCTAACATTTGCCTGGATGGACTGAGGAAGACCACATGGAAACTCGACCAGGATAACCATACCTAAGCTGAAATTTATACCAAGGACCTCCCAAATTCAAGTGTATCGAGTTTTACCATGTCACCTATCTGCTCAGAATTTCTTATTTATGGAGACAAAAGAAAGCTTTTCTAGTTGTCTGAAAAGTTGTAATTGCAAATGTCTGATAATGTGAAGGAAACAAAATACAAAGGTTGAAGAAAAAGTAGTGGCAACACCTCTGTAGTTCTGAAATTACTTTGTTACCTGAGGTAAACACACTTACATTCCTTCAATTTAATTGCCCCCCCCATGTGTACCACCTACTGCCAAATTTGTGGAAGGCGTCGTACAACATCAGCGCATTGTATGGGGTACCCAACGCGCTGCAATTTTGGGGTATCCAAGAATATTGTACAGAATGTGGAGCATGGTTTCGTGACATATGCCTACCTCAGGAGCTAACTCCCATGCAGCCCATCAATGATCGACATCCAGCAAAGAAGCAAGAAGCTGAATTATGTGGTTGTCAACATGGGGTCGTCCTGAACGACAGCTGTCCTGAATGGCATCCCTCCCTTCACGGAACAATTTCAACCATCGTGCCACTGTGCGATATGGCAAAGCAGCATCACCACATGCTTTTCACAGTCCCTGATAACAGTTTTGTGCACTATGACGTCATGCAACTTCAATTTTTATCAAGGAGTGTTGTTCTTGTTTTGTAAACATGTTGTTAGGGTGCTTGAACTGGGCTCCTGCATGTCAAGACGATGCACAATGCAACTCAATGAAACACAACCAGTGCCACTCACTGCACTACTTCGACTGAACTTCTGCTATCAGCTACAGATGGCGCTAGTGCCACCTGATGCACATGTTTCATGTTACAGCAGTGTTGCCACTACTTTTTATCCAACCCTTGTATGAACAGTCTGTAAACAGAGAAGTCTAGAGTAGTTAAATATAATGTACAAAAAAGTTGATAGTTTTTCATGCCCTTGTCTTATCGTTGCATGACACTTAACTGGAGCATAACTTAAATATACTGTTCTCAAACCAGATATAATTACATGTTGCATGATTTTTATGACACAAGAGTAACAACTCAAAGTAGTTCCCATAAAGCCTACTTTCCTATGGCACACACTTCAAATTGTATAAATCTCACATCATCATATCATGTCTGTGTAGTGTAAATTTATAATCAGTCAAAGAAAATTAAACTTATCTCATGATTAAAGATGCTAGACTTACTTGCAGAAGGTCATAGCTCAAATCCTACTTGAGTCTAAATTTTTTATTGATTGAAATTGTAAATCTGTTATAAACTATTACTACTGTTGTAAGTAGTAGAGGAAAAAGTAATATTAAAAGTAAAAAGCAAAGTGAAGGTATCCCTGTAACAGGCTGTGGAGGCACATAGGTTTGTGAGATGTTGAGATTCGCACATTTTCTAGATAATCGGCTCATAGATGGTGGCAAGGTTGTCAGCCTTATGCGCTGGCCGCCCTTTACCCCCAAGAATATGGTTGAGGCCCTATGCTACAAGCTGGAAGTTTGCGGGTTCAAGTCCCGATGAAGTCATTAGTTTTTTCTCACTTGACCTAATCCTTCCAGCTGCCCTATGTCCCTGGTGTTGACTCAGCCTCTAATAGAAATGAGTACCAGGAAAAAGTAATAGTAATTGTATTTTCTTTTTGGATGGAATTTATTATTACAGATTTTGTCTGTGTAAAAATTGTTGAATGTACCCTCAGAATTTCACGCTATAACTGTGTTTGCAATTGTTCATATTCTGCAAAAGAAATGTGCCTTAACAATAGTTGCATATTGTGGCATTGTAGACCTGTTGCTAGGCAATTACCCTGAAATAAGCAGCTATACAACAGCCATTGATAGGTAATTGTTTTGTAAACAAATGCCATTGCTAAGTAATGGCTGCAACAGACACATGAAACAATAGAACTGTTTGAAGCGGTGTTTTCTGTGCTGTCTGTGCCGAGGCTATATAACAAAGAACACCTGCAGTTATGAGATGGCAGTGAGTGGAGTAGAGTTGGTTCGTGAGTTAGAGGACTTCTGTGGTTCAGTCCTCGTGAGATGTTGCTGTGAGAAGGTGGTAGCTGAGGCTGTGAATAGTTCAGGAACCCAGAGGAAGGGGAACAGTCACCATTGGAAGCCACTACCAAACAACAGCTAGTAAAGATGTGACTGTGTATACTAGTGTATATGTGTAATAGTGAATTGTATAGTGTATTCTTCCGTTGTATCAAAAGAGTCCAATAAATGTGATCATCAATCCAAAACTCATCTGTAGTCACCCTCATACAAGTGACAGTACTTTCTGAAGGTTTGTAGTCATACATTATGTCCAGGGCCATGTTCAAGGCAGGGTTGTCCAGTGCAGTGCCCATGTGAAATTTTGAATAATGCTGCCCTGTCATCTGTTTAGGGCTGTGATGTCAGACTTAGTGGTTAATGAAAGTCAACAAGATCTACATTCTTGTTATAGTTTTCTGGAAAAGAATAATTTCACTTTAGAAATAGAATATCATCTCATGAAAATGCTTGATAACAATTTCAGAATATTTTTGTTAAAGATTTTACATAGAAAACATTAGAATTTACAGCTGCTTATTTGTTTTCCTCTCAGTTGATGCAGAAAGAGCATTGTTTTAAGTATGTGAATTGTGTGAAAAGTTTATCATACAGTTCAGCCTTTAAAAATGCTAAGCATCATTATGCAAACAAAGAGAATGACTGAATATCATGATTCGTGTCCATTTATTTCAACCTCAAACTGCATGTCAGACTACCCCAGGACTTTTGTTTTCAGGACTATACCTCTACCTATATCAGGACTTTAGTTAGTAGGTATTAATGTTGTTCCTGTCTCACAAGTTTTTGCATTTGCCATTTGGTGTTGCTAGTTGTTATTAGTTGTAGGAAATTAGAGAGTATGAGGTTGTAGCCACCTTTATAGGTGTAATGTCTGTACCATATTTCATAGAATTTGGTCATGTTCTTTGAGAGTTGCAAGTGGGAGACCCGCCTTTCAACACATACACAAGTGCATGCACAAACGCACATGACAGACAGACACACAATACACAGAAATGGCATTGTAATCTTACAAGCTTTTCTTCCTGTAAGAAAGATAGATAAAAAACATTTTGTTGATGCTAATGAAAGTATGTATTTTTTCACATTGAATTTAGTTTATTAAAATCCAACATTATTGATATAGAAATTCCACTATGAATATGCAAGGGAAGTACTAGAGTCAATGTAATATTTGTAGATCTTTGTGTTTAATCTTCCTTTAGGAAATATGATTGAATTTTTGTTTGTTTGTGTAAACAAACTCCATTGTTATATGTATGCAAAGATTAATTTTTATATTATCTGCTTGTTGAAGTAAATAAGTATGGTAACACAGAGTAACTCACACTTCATAAATTTTGGGGCAAATGTACAGCTTCATGTTCAGAAAATATACGATGTTCATTGTAATGTGCTAACAGTTTCCCATTTTGCTTATAGGAACAGCACACAGAGAACCAAGAGAGGAACAGTCTGTTGAATCGAGAACTGAAACCAGTGGGTGAAAGTGCTACTAGTGTGTGTGATGAGGAGGACAGTAACATTACTGCGACTTTTGAGTCAGCTGTAGGTGGGACACTGGAGAGTAGTGTGGATAAGGATGATGGGGGTGTGGCAATGGCAGGGAGCAGCACCACAGATGGCATCAGTGCTTCTAGTGAACAAACTGCAATCCAGAGGCGAGAATATGTGATTCGTGAGCTAGTGGATACAGAAAGGGACTATGTCCATGACCTCCGTGAGGTCGTAGAGGGATATATGGCTCTTATGAAGGACTCTGATTGTGAAATTCCCATGCCAGAGGACTTGAGAGGGGGCAAGGACAAAATGGTGTTCGGCAATGTGGAAGCTATATATGATTGGCATAGGGAGTAAGTATTTACTGTGTGATTTTGTGTAAGCAGTTTCATAGCATAACCAGACGAAGAAATGAAAAGATGGTCGTGCAGTGGAGTAGTACAGAGACACTGTACAATTTCATGGCATCAAACCATCTTTTGAACATTATTTGTTCATATCATAGGGTGACTGATTAACAGACAACAGAAATTCCAATTTTACATTGCTCAGATAAACATGAAATTTCGATAAATATTTTAAAAGTGGTTCTGATATCTCCCAACTTGGTGACACAGCTAGAACTACACTTTAGCTCTCCAAGTATGCAAATATCAGAACCTCTTGACCCAACTGAATACTTTAATGGCAGAGCATTGATATTTTCTGTAGTATGGAGACATCATTGGAAAGTTGTTTATCCAGTTAGGAGGCTTGGAACTGAGGATGATGTATTGGATACAGCCATATCATAGTTTAATCTTTTTTCTCATTATGGAACCATTTGTCAGAAATTCCCAATGCTTCACGTTTCATGTGACATGACTCCATGCAATAAAATGTTTGCAGTTCCCAGCATGTAATACAGCTAGAACTGTTTTACCTGATTTTTGTTATCATTTATTATTCTGTATGGTGTTAAATGATTTTTGTAAAAAATACTTCAGTTGGAAAATATACTTGCAAGTGTAAATGTCAGTCAGTATACCTAGGTGGAAAGACACTTATTTATGTATTTGTGGTTTATTTAGCACCAGTTTTCAGTAGCTGAGGTTATATATGAGGTTCTGTCAGAAAGTTCGTGGACTGTTGTTATTGTAACTGCATCAGTGAAAGAAGATGAGAGAGGAGGCAAAGGTCACACTTCCACAAGCCTATTGCATCAGTCTGCCATGTGACACCACACTGTGAACATGTGTTGTTTTTACAAAAGTGCTTTTTCGACTTCTTGTTTTGTTTTGTCTGTAATGGATGGCAAAATTGACCAACATATCTGCATAAAGTTTTGCATGAAACTCAGTAAATCTGCTGCCAAACCCCCTGAAATGCTTTGTGAGGCTTTTGGAGAACATTCTTTAAGCCACACAATGGTTTTTGAATGGAATTGATGTTTCAAGGCCAGTCAAGTGTCAGTTGAAGATGACAAAATAACGAACGTTCAGGTCAACCAAATACCAGGAAAATGGCAGAAAATGTTGACAGTTTTTGAGAGGACTACCGCCAAACATTCCATGAGCTTGCAGACACCATTTGGATCAGTTATGGAGTTTGCCAGGAGATCTTAACGGAAAATTTGAACATCCGCCGCATTGCTGTGAAGTTTGTTCCGTGACTCTTGACAAATGATCAAAAGCAGTGGCATGTAAACTTGTGTCTTAAGCTACGAGAGAAGGGAGTTTGTTACTATCAACATGGTTATCATTCCCTATCCTCCCTTCTCACCAGACTTAGCCCCTGTGATTTCGCTTTTGAAGGGACGATGTTTTGAAACAGTGTCTGACGTCCAAAAGAAATTGCAAATGGTACTTGACAGCATTAAGGAAAATAACTTCCACGGTGCATTTGAAGTGTGGAAAAGATGATGGGATCGCTATATACGTTCCCACGGAGACCATTGTGAAAGAGATGACAGCCAAAATTGAGTAAGTTGAGCCAGAATTTCTTTTTTGACCTAGTCCGGGAACTTTCAAATGGCCGGTTGGATGGATAGTGAACAATGAATTTGAAAGGATGTGGAAAGAAGTCATCATAGACTGATTTGAGGTGCTCTCCTGGCTTTTACCTGGAGAGACTGAGGAAAACCATAAAACTTAAGGATAGTTATTTTCCCAGCTGAGATTTGAACCAGGCAACTCTCAAATAAAACTAGGTGCATTTCTGCCTCATCCAGCTTGCTCAGTAATATGCATAAAATATTTTGTTCAGATAGTGAAATCTCTTAAAACAAAAGATATCATTTACAACATTACTATAGAATATAGACTATACCTTTAAATATGCATTTACTGACTGACAAAGAGTTACAAATTATTGTTTCACCTGGTCACTTTGTATTCTGTTTCCCATGTCATCATAGGTTTTCAATTAATATTTAACTCACCTTCCATAATATGGTTTACTTTAATAAATGATGAGTCTTCTACTTTTACTTCTTGCAGTTTTGAAAGTAGATAATGATCAGAAGAAAGTATGTCCTGAGTTTGGCTTGTGAGAATAAAAATAGTCTAGATTCTATAACCCTGCATAGCCTAGGCATAGTAGACCTTGAAACAGTTTGGATACAGTACAGCTGACTCATGTGTTTCAGATCAGTATTTATTTAAAGCATTTACTTTCCAGACACAATGATTTGAACATTCCAGAAATAATTGGCCATTAATTATCTTAATAATGACATAAATGTCTGGTAGCTTGAATTATGTGTAAGGAAGTACCAGTAACTGGGGCATAGGCCAATATCGTAATAATGCAGACAGGAAAACAGTAAACCTAAAAGAGGGGTATAAACGAAATAGCACTAAATCTGTATTGCTCTGAATCTAGTGATCTAGACTGTATCCAACTTAAGGTAAACAGAAAAAATGTTTTGTTATACTGATACCTTCTAATCTAATTAGAATGGCATTCAGTTAAAATATTGAAGTGAAATAAAATTACATGCATGTTGTGAAAATTGTATAGGGAACACTGTATTATTTTACATTGATAATCATGGACAGAAATGTCAGTGGTGCATCTCTAAAACGTTGGAAGTTATCCGTTTCATCTTGTGGTTTGTGATCAGTTTTACACGAAAAAGAGTTACAAATGAAACAGTGTATAGTTGTAACTAATGAAAGTAGAAACATGGAACTCATAACACTGCTTTCTGAAGCTGAGTTCTGAATATGAGCTTGTTTTAATTTGTACCATGGATATATTATGTGGTAAGTTAAAAAGCAGGCATAATTGTCTTGGAAAAAAGTAAATATTAAAGAAGGTCAAAATTATAATAGTTGTAGATTACAAACTGTAAGGTCTAGGAACACAGAATTTTCTCCTGCATTTTTGTGAACTCGTTTACCACATCAGTGAAGACATGTTTCAATCAAGATTAATGTGTCTGGATGCATGTGGTACCTACATTTATCCTTCACAGTGGCTGATCTGACATTTTCAACTGAGCAGAGGCACATGGTTCTGGATGGATAGCTACTTAACAAGTGGACATGGCTCAAAACATTAAGTTTGAATCATGTAGACTACCAAGCCTAATAAGCATTTCTTTTTATAAAAAGCTGTGCTTAAATACTTATCAGCACTTTGGCTTCCAAGCCCCACCATAGAACTGCCTTCTAGAAATGTCAGAACTGCCTGGGGGTAAATGTGGTTGAAAAGAAGAATGTGTAATTCTTCCTTAGACTACCATTATATGACCATGGGTATTGATAGTGGGAAAACTGATTTTATCCTCTTTAACATCAAGCCAATCTCTTTGGCTGTGGCTGTTTTATTTAAGTATAATAAGCAACTCTAACTGGCTTTTAGTGTATGAAAGGTTCAGTAAATACCATGTGGCCAGTCTCCTTTGGATCCTCTCCACAGGCCACCACCACCACAGTCTTCATCAGACCACCATTCTGTTATCAGAAATTGTGCCCAGTGGTTGCCCCCATTTAAAATATAAATTCATACCAACATCATAGTTAGACATGCAGAGACCAGTGTCAGTTCTGTGATATACAAGTATCTGATGATCTCAGTGGATTAAAATCTTTCTTCAAGGTCATGTCTCAAGTAGGGGCACTATGCTACAAGCTGGAAGGTTGCGGGTTCGATTCCCAATGAGATCACTGGATTTTTTCACTTTACCTAACCCTTCCAGCTGCACTATGGCCCTGGGGTTGACTAAGCGTCTAACAGAAATGAGTAAAAGTAAAAAAAGTAGATCTATCCCTGTAACAGGCCGTGAAGGCCCATACAGTTGTGAGATGTTGAGTGTCCCACATTATCTAGACAATTGGATCAAAGATAGTGGTAAGGCTCTCAGCCTTATGTGCTGGCCGCGCTTTACTCCCCAGGAAAATTATTTAATTAATTCCTGGTATGCATTTCTGTTAGAATCTGGGTCAACCCCAGGGCCATAGTGTGGCTGGAAGGATTAGGTCAATTGAAAAAAATCCAATGACCTTATCGGGACTTGAACCCGTGACCTTCCNTGAACTAAAAGCTTTAGGCTACAGCAAAAATAAAACGAGTGGCTTTTCCTGGGGAGTAAAGCGCGGCCGGCGCGTAAGGCTGACAACCTCACTGCTATCTTTGGGCCGATTGTCTAGAAAATGTGGGATCCTCAACATCTCAGAACCCTATGGGCCTTCACAGCCTGTTACAAGGATAGCTTTACCTTTTACCTTTTCTTTACCATGTCTCATGTATCTCCACCTTTTTGATACATTGTTGGGGTTCAAAGATATTAATTTTGGGAAACGTGTTACAGAAATTCTGACACCAGACTGTTAGTAGCTAGCTTCATGATGGTCTCTGAAGAATGTAAACCACTTATGATCATCCACTTCACTAATCTCAAAATCTGTTAATACTGTTCCAGACTTACTCTCCTTGAATTACCAGGTTTTTGGAATTACTCTCTCACTCTTACTCTCCTTAAATTGCTAACATGTTTCAAGTAACATCTTTGGTAATATAAAGCACTATTTTCTTAAAATTTAGTGGCATACAGCACTTAAACTGAAGCTAGAAAGGAACCCTTTCTTCTTTCATCATGAATTCATAATTCACAGACCTCTTTAAAATTTCTTTCAGTTTGATGTGATTGATGCGCCTTTGTGAGGAAACTTCCTGCTATAAAAGAGTGAAATCAAACACTAAATGAAAACTGATTTATTAGTTAAAACTTTTGCTGTCTCAAGCATGAATATTACCATCTTGTTTCAGATTTTCGTGTTCACTCTTGACAGAGGTATTGATGCTGAAATTTGTCATTTGTATGTATTTATGGATTCTTCCAGTTATTTTAAATGCTTTAGTGGCATATTTAATTTGTAAATGTATGAGTTTCTGTATTGCAGCATAATTTGCCTGTTTTTACATGTGGGAATGTAAACATATGACAACTAGTGATCTGGCTTAGAATCATCACAGAAGCTCCCACTATGACTAATTGTTGATGTAACATCAACAATAAGTTAGTTTATGGAATAAAGATGCTAACAGTAAGGTATCAAGATTTGAGATTTATGTAATTAAAATTAAACTTACATGAACAGTATAAGTTTCTGAAGTAGACTGAATAGGGAGTATGTTGGTAGGTCCCTGATGAAACCAGAAAAATTAACATTTTTTTATATGACTAATGCTTATATATATATGAAGGTGCATATAAAAACAGATTGAAAAGGGATGTACACAGAACTTCCAGTTTTGTGTATTCTGCAAAGAATTTTTTTTTTTGATTAGAATGGGTGCACATGTATTTAAAAGAAGTATTATAGAGTACAAACAAACAACTTCCCTCTAATAATGATACACAAATAAATACTGGATGACAGATTATATCAACTACAGAGGTTATTATTATTGAATGATAGTCAAGAATGCTTGTAAAACAGTGAATCAGAGTTCTGGGATAGAAAGAGCCACAGCTTATTTAACTTGTTTAAAATACATGAAATGACCAAATAAAACATGAAGAACTTTAGTTGGACAGTTTCACTCATCCAGTTCTAACTGGATGCCTCTTGTAAAATTTAAATAGACATTTAAATATTTAAGCTGCATAGGTCAGTCTGTATGACTCCTGCCCTTATCTTGGTACATCACAGTTTCCAAAATTTTGATGAATGGCACACACAGATTTGTTCCAAATTTGGTCACTTAAGATATGTTGTGTGAATCACAGTTATGCTTGTAATATAGTATTTTGTAATTGTTTCAGTTTTTTCTTGAAGGCACTAGAAAAGTGTACTGAGCATCCAGAAGAGCTGGGTCCCTTGTTCAAACGATATGAGCGCAAGCTTTACATGTATGTTGTCTACTGCCAGAACAAACCTGTCTCAGAATACATCGTGTCAGAATACATCGACACCTATTTTGAGGTTGGTAATTTTAGTTCCTGATTTATAGTTTGCAGAAGTGGAAGCAGTAAATTAGATTGCATCTATCTACTTAACTGCATGTTATGTCTCCCAGCCAATTCACGCATGTGAATGAAATTTGGTATGCAGTATAAGTTGCAGAGTGAATTTCATTTTGGAACAGATTGGTCAATTTGTTAAAATTCAGATTTTATTTAGGAAATTCTTATGATTGGTGTTTTAAACTCCTTTCTCATGATTACATTGTTTTGTAAAGTTATATTACACTTTTACAGGAACTGCGCCAAAAGTTGGGGCACAAACTGCAATTGTGTGATCTACTGATCAAGCCAGTTCAGCGAATTATGAAGTACCAATTGCTTCTCCGTGATATCTATAAGTACACTGAACGAGCCAAATTACACAATGAAACAGAGTCTCTGCGTCAGGCAATGCAGGTCATGCAAGTTGTTCCGAAGGCTGCCAATGACATGATGGATGTGGGTCGTTTGCAAGGTTTTGATGTGAGTTTCGTCCAGTTTACTGTGTTGCTCTGATTCATTTATATTCATATATATGTTTGCACATACACAGTAGTATAAATTAGTAACAAAATTATTAAATTTTTAAGAATTATATTTCAGTACATGAGTATTAGTTGTAATATATTTGAAAAGCTGTCATCAACTGTTGTTAACAGATATCAATTTACTATCATTTATCTCAAAGAGGGCATAACAGGTGGAATATTTTCATGGTTCAAAGTTGAGTCCTTTTGTCATTTCTTATAAATAAAGAGGCTGATGCACAGCTGTAAGTGATTTGCGTACATCATGTGACTTCACTAAGACCTCAGGCATGAGGGGATTTTCCTGCCACTGCAGTGGAAGCAGCTCACATGTTAGGCCAGCTTTAATTTTGTTGCATTTTAGTATAACCGTAACTGAGAGAGCAGTGTGTCTCTCTCGTGTCTGATAAATATTCCAAACAATGACCATTGTAACAGCGAGCATGTTTTCGCAAGTAGAACAATCAACAGAAATGTGTCCAGGTTAAATCTTTCAGTCTCCCAGTGCCCAGGTGACTTCACTTCATAGAGATCATACTTTATTGTTGATTAAGATGAATTTCACAGCAAGAGGATGAAATATGGATGAAGGAATACAGAAATCAATTACAATAACTGATAAAGTAACTATTTTAGTGCTGGTTGATGCAAACTTACGCACATGTGTTGTAAAGGCGTCACACTTGAGAATTTCATTGCCCACTATGAAGAAACGTGAAGAAATTGAAAGAAGGTATATCCATTGTGGGCCTCTCTATAAGCTGTGGAAATCACTGAAACATTTGCCATGGGAGAAACTGGAATCTACACTTGCTGGCTCAAGCAAGCACATGAAAGCAGTGCTTCAGTAGATGGCACCCACCTTAAGAAGGCCTTGCATATTGCTGCATGCATGAGGATAGCCAACTTCTTGGCTTTCAGTGGGTAGACCGACAGATTTAAGAGAACATGCCACATGTGTACAGAGCTCTGTTGGGTGAGCATAAGGGTGTTGATCCAGAAACTGTAGAACACTGGAAAATTTCTATTTGCAAGAAATTGTAGGTACCTCTGTGGTATGTAAACTGTTGGTGAGACCAATCTGTTTTTCAGGCTACAACCTGTCAACACCTTCACTTTTCAAGGAAACTTTTGCCATGGTCATATAACATCTAAACAGCAGGTTGCTGTACTTCGTGTGTGCAATGCCGATGGTAGTGATAAACTGCCACCTCTTGTAACTGGAAAATATATAATTCCACTTTGCTCAAAGAATGTCAAAAGACTGTCTGTAAAATGTGAAACTAATACAAATTCTTGGATGTCCACCAAAATATTTTAAGATAACCTCACACAATGAGATAGAAAACTGGGTGCTGAAAATCACAAATCTTGCTTTTCATTGGTCAGTGTGCTGCCCATTCGAAGAATGCCACATTTCTCAGCAACCTCAAAGTTGTATTTCTGCCAGTTAATTGTGCCAACCAGCTGCAGCCTTAAAATTTTGGAATCGTCCATGCATTCAAGTGTCATTATAGAAAGCAGTTGATCTGGAAGACTGTAGCCATGGTAGATGGAAGGGGTGACTGTTCCAAGATGCTACACAGATGAAGCTGGAGATTGGTAACACACTACAATCAAGAATTGCTTTATGCAGTGTGGTTTCTGAAATTATTATGTCAGCAGCAGTGACGACAGTGCACTGAAACTCAGTAAAGATTAAGAGAATGACTTATCACAGTTTACAATCTCTTGGAGTGAATTTTGAGGACTACACAACATGTGACAGTGCTCTTGAGGTTTGCAGAATCCAGAGTATCCATCAGGTGTTAGGTCAGCATTTGACTAGGCCACAAGTAGAACCAGAAAAAGAAGAGGAAATTGCTGAACAGAAAACAACATTCTTGGTTGCACTGAAAGGATTGGAGGCAGCCAGAAAGTACACATGTCAATTTGATATGGATAACAGGATTATTGTAATGTGCAGCAAAGTTGAAAATTAATTATATGGACTGAGAGCTGTGGGGGGGGGGGGGGAGGCTCTTGTTGAATA
>NW_019727105.1:1646186-1670604 GCF_002891405.2 Cryptotermes secundus
AACAGCTCGCAATAGCCACAGGAACGTTGCTGCAAGACAGGCATATGTAACGACGACTTAGCGCTCTTAAACGCGTGTGTCATTAAATACAGTCCTCCTGACAACAGGCCAGTGAAAAATCTAACAATCTACAGCAAAACCATCAATTATTATGGGCGTTATAACATACGTGTGCAGCTGGACGAAACATACACGTCGAACCCCCCCAGACGATTTAAATCCCTGACGAAACATACACGACGAACCACGGCAACGGGTTAAGAAAATAATGTAACTAAGTACATACTATATTTGCCAGTGTATCCAGGCAAATGCTGCGATAGTGTCTTTAAATAGACTATGAGCAGTTTCTTCCTTATCCTTTCCATTCTTCAGTTATAATCACCATCTCACCTTACTGATGCCACATAAAACAGCAGTTGATAGAGCATCATAAAATAAATCAAGAACCATGTGTGCATGTACATATACACAAATATTGAAACATGTATTTTCAAAATGACCATCCAAAGTTATGGTAGGAAGAAACTCGAAATTTCTACACATTTTATAATTCCAGTTTCCTTGATTTTACACTGTCCTTAATTTTATACTTTTTATTAGGTGCTTCCTTAAGAAGTATGGAATCAGAGAGTTTCACTGTACAACTCTGGAACTGTTTCCATTAAAATACTGTAGTAGTAGTAGTAGTATTTGAAGGAAAATACATTCCCAAATTATATAGTTTTTTTCCCTTACTATTACAAAAACGGTTGTTTGCAAAAAATTATAAATTTCCGAAAAGAAATTTGCAGTGTTGCATTGCTTGGCCTACAGGGCTATGCATACAATGTTGCAGTAGCTAATACGAGGTGTATCAGTAAGTTCCCAGACTGTTATTGTTGTAATTGCCTCAGTGGAAGAAAATGAGAGGGGAGGCCAAGGTTACACTTCTGCAAGCCTGTTGCATCAGTCTCAATGTGATACCATGCTGTGATCATACATAGTTTTTACATGAGTGCTTCGTGTTTCGTTTTTTCTGCGATGAATGGCAGAATCAAGTAATGTATCTGCATCGGGTTTTGCATGAAGCTCCGTAAATCTGCATGAGGGATTTTTGAATGGTATTATCGTTTCAAGGTGGGTCGAGTGTCAGTTGAAGATGACACATGTTCAGGGTGACCAAGCACCAGCAGAATAACAGAAAATGTTGAAAAAATTTGAGAACTCATCCATGAAAACTGCTGTAAAATATTCCATGAGCTCACACACACTGTTGGGCTCAGTTATGGAGTTTGCCAGGAGATCTTAGACAATTTGAACATGCACCACATTGCCGTGAAGTTTTGTTACCCGACTCTTGACAAATGATCAAAAGTAGTGGTGCATAAACATGGGTCTTGTGCTATGAGAGAAGGCTAATGAGGACCCAATTTATACGAGCGTTGGAGCTTCAATAGTGGCAAATATTTATTTACAACTGATACAAAACAGATGCATGTTTTGAAGTTTTACTGTTCTTCAGTGTAGTCACCAGCACTGTATACAACCTGTTGCCAGCAATGTGGAAGTTGTAGGATACCTTTAGCAGCGCCTGTTGTGTTGATAATTCGAATGGAGCAGTCTACTGCCTGAAGAATCTCTGGAACAATTCTGAAACGAATGCCACAAAATGGTTCCTTCATCTTAGGAATTAAGTTGAAGTCACAAAGGCTTAAGTCCGGGGAGTATGGTGGATGGTACAGCACTTCCAGCCCCATCAATTGAACAAATCAGCCACAGTTTGCACTGCATGCAGCTGAGCATTGTCCTGCAAAATGGTGGGTGGGTTCTGCAGGAAGTGTCGTCGCTTCTTTCCCAAAGCTGGTCGCAGGTTGTGTTCCAAAAATGAACAGTAATACTGTGCACTGACTGTCTGCTGTCAGGGAACAGTATGCGTTACGATAACACCATCACAGTCGTACACGAGAATCACCACAACTTTCTCATTGCTGGGTTTTTGATGAATTTTTTATTTTTGTGGTGACCCATAATGACGCCATTCGTTTGATTGGCGTTTCATTTGTGGCTCGTAAGATTTGGCCCATGTGTTATTCAGCATAATGATATGGTGTAAGAAAGCCTCTCCTTTGCGCTCATAGTGCTCCAAGTGGTTACAAGCAGCATCGTATCATAGCCATTTCTGCATTTCCATCAAATCATGCTGAACCCATCATGATGCAATTTTTCTCATGCCCAGGCATTCCTTCAGAATGTGAAGCACAGTCATATGTGCCAATCCTGTCTCTCAGGCCAGCTCATGAATCGTATGGCATCGATCACTCTCCAGTAACGCGGAAAGAGCATACACTTCTTCACTGACACTAGGACACCCTGGCCGACACATGTCTGCCACATTTTGGCGTCCCTCGTTGAAGGCTTTTACCCACCTTGCCACTGTTCAGTAAGGCAATGCAGATCCCCGCAAGCCTCTTGAAGACCTTGATGACAGTCATGCTGTACGGCCTTTGGCACATTCAGTCTTTATCCAACTCCGTTGTTCTTGTTTCGAAAACATCGGGACAACACTTTATTAGACCACCAGCTAACAAGAGGCTCTGTTCTTCTTGTCACTGCACATGCACATGATGTGGGAAGGGAGAGTCCATTTGCTCTGAAGTAAAGTAGGTATGTAACTAACATGTGGTATAAGTGACATTATTCGGTTCCCTTGCATGGCATCTCTACAGCAGTGTTGCCACTATTCAAGTTCCAATCCTCGTATCTCTAGGATCACGGTGGGTTTACGGAAGTTGGATTTACTCGTATGATCCAGAAATGAAGCAACAGCCTTTGCAGTGGAAGAGCCTACAATCACCAAGAACAAAAAAGGCGTGACAAGTCCAGAGTTCAACAAAGAGTGTGCTCATTAACATGAAGGGGATTGTTGACTGTGAATTTGTTCCTCCTAACACTATGGTCAAATCTGACTTTTACTGTAATGTTTTGAGATGCTTGACAGAAAATGTGCAATGAAAAAGACTTGAAGTTTGGCACAACTACAGCTGGCCCCTTCATCATGACAATGCACCTGCCCACCCATCCCTAAAAACCACAGAGTTTGTGACTAACAACAACATGGTTATTATTCCCCATCCTCCCTCCTTGCCAGACTTATCACCCTGTGATTTCCTTTGTTTCCCAAATTGAAAATGAAACTGAAGGGACGATGTTTTGAAACAATGTCTGACATCCAAAGGGAATCGCAGGCGGCACTCGACAGCATGGCTCCCACAGTGCTATTGAACCATGGGAAAAATGCTGGGTTCCCTGTATACTATCCCAATGAGACTATTTTGAAGGAGGTGGCAGCCAAAATTGAGTAAGTTAAGCCAGAATTTCTTTTTTGACCTAGCCCTGGAACTTTCCGATAGCACCTTGTACATTCTCAATGAAGGTTAAAGTCTTTTTCAGGTATTTAGAACTGGATTTAGCCATAAGTAATATTTTTTTTTTTCCTTAGGGGAAAATAACTGCACAAGGGAACTTGCTACTTCATGGACCACTTGTGTGCTGTGAAGAATCTGCAGGCTCTAATTTCAAGGGCAAAGAATTGCAGGTGTTCCTTTTTGAGCAAAATATCATCTTTAGTGAGGCTGTAGGAAAGAAAACTCAGTTCACCAACCCTGTTTATATTCATAAGGCTCATATTCAGGTTGGTCCTAGAGATTATTTATGTAGGTATAATTTAGAAGTTCCTGTGAGAAGTATATCAAAAAAAGAAGCAGGGTATATTCGGTACAAAAATAAGTAAATGTATTCATCTTAAATAGAAGCGTGAATGGTCCTCAGGTTTTATTACTTAGTCTTATCAAATATATGTGATAATACTGTCTTTAGTAAGATACTCCTTATTCCACATACCAAGTGCTACTCTTGGAGGAAGTGCCAGGTAACATGCAAATAACTTAATAAGCATTAAGCATTGTGTGTGTTTATGTATACTGTGCTAGGTAGAACCATACTGTCAAATTTTATATTGTGTTCTAAGGCATCTGTCTTGCAAAAATATAAACATGAACTTTCGCAGGAACCAGATATTGACCCTATTAATTTTTGTTTTCACACATGAATGGCATTAAGTCTGTAGCAGATTGTCTCTTGCAAAAACTCTGTCTGTCTGTCTGTCTGTCTGTCTATAGTATGACGTGTCTTGTTTAGAAATGAACTGTAAGACTGTAATATATGTCAGGTATTTGTAATTTTTCTGTTGAAATTTCAGTGAGTATATTTTACCTAAAACTGTTTATTTACTACAAAGTCTGTCAATAATGCAACAAATTGTTCCATCTTTCTTTCACTTTCTCGACACTACATGTTTCAGCTCTAAATGGCCATCTTCAGGTGTCTTACTATGCTAAAACTGCTACACTGCATTAATATTATCCATTCATCACAACAAGTGGGTGATGCCCCTTGTGAGGTGTAATAAGAATTTTACAAAATTTAAAGAAAAAAAATTTAATATATTTTATTTGATTTCAGTGAACTACAGCATATGGTATTTTAGTGCATATCAATGAGACTACGGTTATGACATTTTGATTCATGAAGCATGCAATTGCATATGTGAGTAAACAAACGCATAATGTAGATGTTACATAAATAGTAGTTTACTTTGAACCTTGCTGCTACTATAATTAGTTAAATAGAAAGTCATATTTTGGTATTCTCTACAAATCTTCAGTGGACTGAAGTATCTGAACACATTATATGACTAAAGAGTAAGTCTTGCCACGTGGAGCAATTTTTAATATGAATGAATCCTTTACATATTTTGGCCAGTATTGGCCATCATCAGAAGGTAACCAACACTTCACTGGAAATACTTTACAAGTATGACATGTGCATGTTGTCTCAAAAATGTTTAAAACAAGTTGTGTTAATGAGCAAGCAGTATCTGTTTAAATTAATTTAAAATCTTGCTGTTTGTTTGAATAGACCCCGGTGACCTTCATATTTCTTTATCATTGGTATGTAATTTTCTTGTATGGGAGGTCATCTGTATGGTGTTTTATGCCTACAATCTGGTGGAGTCATGGTATGTGATGTGTTGTAGTGAAGTGTAACACATCACATCAGAACACACACTTAAAGCATGTGCACATGGTCTACCACAGAAGACATACCCGATTGGAACACACATACAACACACCATGCAGATGGCCCACCACACAAGACATTTCCTTTGAAATGTTGGTTGCCTTCTGATGATGGCTGATATTGGTTGAAACATGTAAAGGTTTTATTCATATTAAAAATTGTTATACCTGTTGGAACTTAACTTTTTATTCTTATGTTTTAAAGTGTAACTGTTCAAGAAAATTATTATAACAAAGCACATGTTAATTTGCTTGTAGTAGGTCTACATTGCTATAACTTCTGTATCTTAAGGTTATCAGAATTATCTCTTTGGACTTTAGGCTAACAAGATGAGTCTGGATGAGCATGTTGATGAAGGTGATCCCTGTAAGTTCGCGATCCGTTCAACTGATCCTCGCAAGCCAAATCTTGGATATATATGTCAGCCATCATCCAAAGAAAATCGTGATGAGTGGGTATCCACCATTAGATCAATTCTACAGAAGCAGAAAGACTTCCTGAAGGCCATCCAGTCACCTATTGCATACCAAAAGGGAGAGCTCACGAAAGAGTTGTAAGTATCCAAGAGACACAGCCATTGGTTACTGGCAGTGTGGATGGTGACAGTGACAGTGACTGTGACTGTGACTGTGATGGTGATGGTGGTGGTCTGGAACTGGAGGTCATTAAGTACAAACAGTGTTTCAGGCCTTACCATGAACAAAAGGCTTCAGCCTTCTGTGGAGATTTTCTAAAGCCAACTTTATGGACTTCGAGTCAGATGATGACCAGTGCATATGAATTGTTTGGGGCAAGGGTTTCCTGGATCAAGGCCTTCTCACTGCTACATTTTAGGATGTCTGATATGCCAGCTTTCATACTGAGCCTATCAGTAAAATTTTGTAGCTTACATTTTTGTGACACTAGAAGGTCTATTTCTGTGATGTATTTTTTTATAAAAAACTAGCTTTTATTTTAAATACAGTGTTATGAGTTCCTCCAAATTTGCTTCTATTATGAAGCAGTGGTATAGTATAATTTTGGGAAATTGTATGCAAAGGATGCAGTGATTTTCCTATGAGAATGCTTGTGGAGCTTTATAGAATTCTGAAGCGAGACTGTAATGTACAGATACTGAACTGCTTTAATTGATGATAGGCTATATGTGATATATAGTGATCTTCATATGCTTGTTAATTTTTATGTTTTGATCAGTTTTTGTTATTCAATATACAGTGAGTTGGAACAAATGCAAGCTTTCCAGTGCAAGAAAACTTGGTTGCTCAAAATGACTTAACAAAAATAGAACAGTTTTATTTATCATTGGTATGGTTACTTGCATACTTCCAAGCACACTTGCCAGGTTCACTGAATGTTTCTAATAATGTGTATGCATCTTATCTATATATGGTTTAGTGGCAGTCTTATTTTATGTGTCACTTGTTATCCTAAAAGGCAAAATGTAGGGCTTTAGTAAAACTAAGAAAGATATTATTTTTGGACTGCCTTCCTAGTGACACACTAGCTGCCAACATAAAGACAATAAGCTCCTGGAAAATTTTAACATGCAATAAATTCTTATTAATGTAGATTTTACTTCATGTGATCTTTCTTACACTGGAAAGTGAGGGGAAAATAAAGTGGCAATTCTGTGTGAATGCGGGGATCCAGAAATTCTTGTCCTGTTTTGCTAGTGGTGGTAGTATGGCCTTGCAGGAAACTGTTGTTAGGAAGGGCTGTGACAAATCAGTCTTGCCCTTGAGAGATAACATTTTCACGGGTATGAATCTCATTTTTACTTAATGCTCTCTCTTAAAGAACATAAGCATAATAAATATTATTCCTTTTCTTTGAATCCAGTCCATCTGTATGAAAGAGCAAAAGAATAACATCAAAATAAGAATGCTTGTAATATTTTAAAACATGTTGTTTAATTACTGCATTGCCAATAAACCACCAACGAAAACTGTTTTAAAGATTTTCTGTTTTGGACCAAACAAGTTCAGGTGGGAGAAAAATAAAAGCTAATAGTATGCACCTCAATCCATTTCCTAAACTCCCCCTTACTTGGCATAAAAAGACAGTGAGAATATTGTGGTGTACATAAAAATGTATGTTTGTACATAATAAATACAAAACATTTTCAATAGAATTAAAAACTACTGAAATAATGAGATTGTTCCTTTCATGTAAAGTTATATCCTTCATTCCCTGATAGAGGGTACTCCTATAGTTCTTTCATAGTTCAGCACCAATACCCCTGGCATTGTGAAACAATAGGTGTATTTATAGCATATTACTAGTGTCCCACAGAGGTTCAATGCATTCTGTACATAGTCTATTTCTTCTGCTCTTTTGATGCCCTATTTTCGTTTTGATTACTTGTCATTTATACACACATTTATTTTTGCAACCTTTATGTGTGCTTTGTAATTTGACTAGCCTGCTTCAAATCTGTGTTCAACCAAGCCTCATCTTCCATTTTGTTCATGTGGTAGTTGGGACAGAGTGTTGCATGGTACTGCTTCAGTGTTTGTTTTGATTTATTTTTGTTTTCTGATGCATTCATTTCTATCTCAGCTCAGCCCCTGAGTTCAGTACAATGTGGAATCCCTCGCTGAGGAAGACTATGTCACAACCAGCACCCCAGACAGAGCATGACACTTCAGCGGGTGTTGACAAGGTGAACGGGCGATTACACAAAGCTAGCACCATTCCTTGCTCTAGCAACACTACTTCAACATTATCTACGCTTCCTGATGCTATCCCTCTGATCACACCAACACAGCGCAACCACTGTTACTCCAGTGACAGATCCCCAGAAGCTTGTATAATGGGTGCAAGTGCTCGAATGCACAGCCCCACAAAAAACAGATTAAACCTTTTTGAAGGGTTCAAGAACACATTGCGATCCAGGGCTAAGAGTGAAGTCCCATTCTGTGGTGGAAGCGAATGTGACTGGAACTGCAGATCCATTGGTTCCAACAGTGAAGATAATAAGAATTCCATACGGAGGTGGTCAGAATCTGGCTCACCTCACCTGGTAAGGCTACAACAGAAGCAGCACGTGACTCATGATATATATGGCCGAAACTACATTCCCTCCTCTAAGCTAATCAACCATTGGAGCTTCTGTCAGTAAACTGCACTTAACCACTTATATTTAATTTTCTTTTCCTTAATGGCTCTGCATGCAGATGACAGCACCTCAAGCTTTGTTTTGTTCTTGGTGAAAAGTTTCTGTAAGAGCAATTTGGTTTGTTGTGATTACCCTACCTTTAGGTCAGACATTGTAACACTAAGGGTTCTCCTGTGTGGCTGTTGTTCCTGCCTTAAGCTAAGAAGACAAGATCACAGTAGGTGGCTGCTTGCCTGTCCAACTGTGGTTCATAAACCCATGACTGCAGTTTTGCTTCTCACTGACAGCAGTGTGACTTGCTAAGACAAGATGATAGTAGGTGATTGCTTGCCTGTCCAACTGTGGTTCATAAACTCATGGCTACAGTTTCGCTTCTAACTGACAGCAGAGTGACTTACATCCTGATCTACCTAGGTCAGAAGATTTCCAACATTTCATGGGCTGGTGCTTCTTGCCTTCTGGTGGAATGCTGGTAAGGTGCAAAATGTTTGTTTTAATTCATACAGTGAACTGTGCTGTGTTCCTAACTGCACGAATAAACTTGGCATTTCATTCTTTAACAGAGTGCAAAATACTCGTAGTTTGCAATATATGTGCTTAATATTGTGACATGATACCTGAAAGCTAGAATAGTGGAATGAATAAAGGCAGCTATTGGTAGGCAGCTGCACAGTAAACATGCAGCAGTAGAGGTACTGTTGTAAGTGTTGTTTTCTATTCAGTTTGTGCCAAGGCTGTCCAATGAGGACCATTGGGAAAAGGTAGACAGTCATGAGTTGGAATTTGACAGTCCTATATTGGAGTTTGGAGTCAGAGGTTACAGTCTTGAGTTACATCGTTAGACACCTCTGCCAAACAATGACTCATGAAGACATAGAAAACTTGAATGTATAAGGGGTGGGCCTTATTGGCCCTTGCACCGCGACTACGGTAATCCATTGTGCCTACATAGAAGACTTAGTGTTTGCACTATTGATTTGTGGAGTTTGTAGATTAGTGAAAGCATTATAATTATTTGTGGTTATGAATTTGTAAGCATTCAGTAAATTCTATTATCAATCTAAACCCCGTGTGTAGTCACACATTATAGTATGCTGGAACCCAATATAAAGTTTTTTTATTCAAAGTTTTCTCATATTTATTGTTGTCATTGTTAAATGCTGTCTATTTGAGATTTTCATTTTGTAGGTGTAATGCTGAAATACTTTTGTCTGTGGGAAAAATATTAAACAGCTATTCCGTTTTGATGTGTGATACCTTAACCATTTTTTTCTTCCTCTTTGCTCCCACTTTGGAGCATAGGGCTGATTTATCAGTTTCATTGATTGTTTTCACAGACAGTAGGACTCCTTGGACAGGTGATCAGCTCATCGCAAGGCCTCTACCTGAACACAGAACAACACAAACACAGAATAAACGCATATACACACCAAGCATCCATGCCTTGTGTGGGATTCGAACCCATGATCCTGACTTCTGAGCGAGTGAAGACTGTGCATGCCTTAGACTGCTCGGCTACTGTGACCGGCCACCTTAACCATTACACTCATATTAATAAAGAATGTAATAAAGAGTAGCATCCAATCTAACATATATGAAATAATTTGTGTTACTGCCATTATATTTAAATAAGTTTCCTGGGCAGTAAAGCGTGGCTGGCGCATAAGGCTGACAGCCTTACTGCCCTCTTTGAGCTGATTGTCTAGATAATGTGGGGCTCTCAACATCTCACAACCCTATGGGCTTTCATGGCCTCTTACAGGGATAGCTTCACTTTTTCTTACTTTTACTACTGCCTTTATATTTTTCAGCCCATGTGGGCCATCTTCAGAAGGCATGCATTCAAAGGAAATACTTTAAAATTGTAATATACAATAGTTTTGCCTAATATTATAAAACTACATGGAATCATAAAATATGAGGTATGACCATTATTGTACTTTCTTGTTCCTTGTTTTTATCTGTGTTTCTGTTGTAGTATGTGCCAAGGTTACAAATGGTTGCCAATAGTATTTCTGCAATTATAACTTGGAATTTCATTATCTGATTATTTTTATGTGAGTTTTGTTAAATGGCTAATTATAATGAAGTTTCCGACCTGTTATCTTTGCTGTGTATAGAGTCTGTGTTCCATGTGTTACATTGTGGTTGTATGACTGGTTATGAGTTTGGTTTGTTTCGTGTTTTATGTATTTTGTGGCACAAGCATATGTGATAACTGTGTCAGGTAGGTCATTCGTCTATTAAAATTGTAATTTTTTGTATATGCAAATATAGACAGTGTCTTTAGTATTCATTATTTGGCCCTTCTTGGCATTATCTACTATATCCATGATTTTCTCCATTTTCTATATTTGTGTCTCTTATTAAAATTTATATATAGCAAATGCTGTTTCTTCTTTGTTATTCCTGGTACTTATATGTTCTTTGCATATGGTCTTTAATGATCTTCCCACTTGTCTGTTGTAGGATTTTCTTGCATTCTGCATACTTAAATCAGTATATACCCATGCTTTCATAATTTTCTGTTTTTGCTCTTAGATTTAATATGTTTTTGATTGTATTGACTGTTTTAAACGCAGTTTTAATCCTGTGCTCTTGAATACTTTAATGATTGTATGTGTAGTTACCTGTGTTTGTAAACACAGGTTTGGTTTTGTATGTTTCTTTTGGCTTTTTGTTTTTTATGTGTTGGTACAGTTGTTTTTGTCTGTTTCTTATATCCATTGTATTCTGCCAGGGTGATGATGGTAATAAGTGCTTTTGTTTTATTGGCTCCATTTAGGGGAAGTTATATAATCCATGAATTAAATTTTATGTTCTCCTTGGTGACATGAGTGGTTGTTATGGTGTCTTGTTGATGGTTTGTGGCATATGTCTATTCCTGTGTAGCCTTGTCAGTAGGATATATTCATGTCCAGATATGCTATAAAACCATTTATGTCTTTAGACTTAATGAAGTCGATCTATTATTCCTATGCACACACTATTCTATCTTACGGTATTATCTTCTGGGGTAATTCTTATCTCAGTGACAGTATTCTTAAAATTCAAAAAAGAATAATAAGAGTTATTACTAGTTCAGGTAGATACGACTCATGCCGTGAATTATTTAAAAAATTACAAATATTGCCACTTCAGTCTCAATACATATTCTCACTACTTGTCTTTGTCATCAAGAACAGAAGTTGCTTTATATCTAATTCTGATATTCATGATATTAATACTCGTTACAACCACAATTTACACTTGCCTTCTACAAATCTATCATCTGTACAGAAAGGAGTACTCTTTTCTGGAAGTAAGATTTATAACCACTTACCACTAAATATTAAAATGCTATCTAAAGATATTAAGCATTTCAAATCTTCATTAAAAACCTACCTTACAGAACATGCATTCTATAGTATTGATGAATATTACCAATTAACTTCCTAATGAATATGGTTCTTTTTATATTTCTTGCCCTTTGTACATTTTGATTAGTTGTGGAGGTCTTCCCACTGTAAGTTCAATTCACTCATGTTTCATTGTCTTCACTATTATCTTGTGTATTTGTTCAAACTGTGTTTTGTGACACTGTTGTGCAATACTGTGTTTTGCTTTGTGTCTTTGATCAAAATGTGTTTTGTGACACTGCTGTTATGCAATACTGTGTTTTACTTTATGTCCTTATTGTGCTCATTATGAATGTATGTATATATCATTATTTTATGTTTATATTATATTTGTATCTTGACAGGTTCTATATCCCATAGGTTGGTTTGACCTTGTATGGATTAACAGAATGCAAATAAATGAATGAATGATAGAATGAATGCTAGTTGATTTTTTTTTGTTTCATAGTAAATTTTATGTTTTCATATTTTTTGTTGAAATTTTCTAGTGTTTTTATTGCTGTAATTTTATTTTCATTTTTTAATGGAACACTGTTGTCTATGTGGTGTTCATTGTGTACTGCTGTTTTAGTTTTTATATTGTATTTTATTAGTTGGTTTTGTAGATGGAGATAAAAAATTCTGCTATGATTCATGATTTTGGGGTTCCCATTTCTCTGCCTGTTTTCAGTTTGTAGAAGTTAGAGTCATATTGAAAATAGTGTTATTTTATTGTTCTGGAATTGTTTGCTTACAATATTTAATATTTCTTCTGTTGGAACATATAAAAATAAGAATGTCTAGTATGTGAAATTTATGTTCAAGACCAAGTTTGAGTTTGAGTTTGAGTTTGTTAATATCATGAACTAATTTCATTGAGTTTATGATGTTGAATTACTTTTAGGTGGTATTAGAGCTTTAATCTTCTATTTATAATTTTTGATAGTTTGTATCATGGTGTATGTATGTGTATTATTAATTATTTGTCTAATTAGGGTGTTTGGTTTATGTATTTATATTTTGGGATTCATCTGTAAAATTGTTTTTCTATCTTTTAAATTTAGTAGGGCAATACATGTTTTTATGTTGTCTTCGATTTGTTTCTGAATTTTTTTTTATATTGGTTCATGTTTCGGACAAAACTGCTATAACTTGTAATTCTAGAGCAATTTTAAATCACATCATTTTAAAGTATTCCTTCTGAACATGACCCATAAGAGCTTGAAACATATAAAAGCACCAAAATTAGTTGCCTCATATATGTTACACTGGATGGCGCTCTTATTAAGATCATTATGAGATTTATTCAATTTTGTAATAAGTGAAATGAATGCAACTTCCATTTTTATAGAACTTTATTATGCAGACTACAGAAACTAATGCACACTGTAGTCTTCCACACAAGGTGCAGAATCCAATTATGGGTGGAATATTTTTTTGTTTCTTCCTAGTAAGTAAGGAAGAGTCCTATCTTCTGGGATATAATGCTGTTTAGTTTGTTCAAATTCAACCAAAATTTTTGAGGAACATGTCGCCTCCATCTTTGGGGTCGAAGAATAAGCCAAACAAGAAACCAGCATGAAGCAGTAGCATGCAGACCAGTCGGCTTGCTGAAATGTTCAGTTATGTAGGAAACAGGAGGGAACTGGTAGACAGTTCAGTTCAATTCAATCAGTTCTCATTGGCTTGCCATTAGGATGGAATGAACCACCAGCTCCCATTGACTCTCCCACATAATGAAGCGAACCAATAGGACACAACAGGATAACCAGCATGGCCCTGGAAAGGGCCAGTTGTGCTGGTCTAGGTAAAGATGGGAGAAGTGGTAAGGGTGTGGTGGACAGAAAACTGAATATGGGAGAGAAGTTATGTGCATAAGTCCTAAACATGTGGAGGGCAACAGAGGAGAGGTAGTGAAGGGAAGCTAGGACAACAGGGTGGAGACTTATGGCTGATGAGTACCAAGAGTGGACAGACTTTGAGCTCAGGGCAGTGTGCGTGGATGTATGTGCTCTGTGAGAACCCTGCTTTGTAGTCCTGTGAAGGAGGCTTCCTACGATCTTTTAGGGAGCAGATGGGAGGTGTTCATGATCCTCTTAAGACAGAAGCCATCCTCCCTGTTCATAGTATTGGGATGGAGCTCGATCTAAATTGCGTCCCTGATTATGTGATTCTTGTCTTTTTTATACCAGCACAACTGGCCGTTTCAGGGTCATGTAGGTTGTCCTCCCCTTGTCTCCTATTGGTGTGCTCTGTTGTGTGGGAGATAGAATGAGAACTGGTGATGCATTCTGTCCTGTGCACAAGCCAATGCTAACTGGCTTGGTGCCTTGCATTTCCCTCCTGTTTTCTATATAGTCTGAAATTTTGGCAGGCTGATTGCTCTACTTGCTTCTGCTTCATGCTGGTTTCTTGTTTACCTTTTTCTTTGACTTTGAAAATGGAAGTAACATGTTCCTGTGAAACATTGGTTCCCGGAAGTAAACCGCCTGAGGTGTGAAGTTGACCACTCACCTCCAACTAGTGGTAAGGTCAAGAAAATGTGAATCTATACATCCACTCCCCCATATACCTTCATGGCATAGTGCTTAGTTGGTTAAGCACATGGAAAACTTTACCTTTACTTTTACCAAAGCTGAGCTCTGTGTTTAATATACAAGTCACATAATTGTAATGAACTACAGACAAGATAATGTGCATGGTACTAGAAGTATGTAAAAGTAAAAGTAAGTAAAGCTATCCCTGTAACAGGCCATGAAGGCCAATAGGGTTGTGAGACGTTGAGGGTCCCACATTATCTAGACAGTCGGCTCAAAGATGGCGGTAAGGTTGTCAGCCTTACGCGCTAGCTGCGCTTTACTCCCCAAGAAAATTATTTATTTAATTCCTGGTGCTCATTTCTGTTAGAGACTGAGTAAACCCCAGGGCCAGTATGTGGTGCAAATAATTCATGGAAAAAAATTAGAACTCGTAAATTGATAACAAAGGCAATATCTACACAACAGAAGAAATGAAGTATAAAAATATCATGGACAAAGTTAAACCTCCAAAGCAGAAAACTAATAGGGCAGCAACTAACTACCAAAAACGGGAATACATAGGAAACAGAATATATTGACTGATTTATTTGTATCTTTTGTTAATAATTTTACTATAGAACATGAATCAATTTTAATGTTAGCTACAGTGAATATATCTTCCAGCCATGATGAAGATAAAAGATTAGTAGTAGATTCTTATTTTCTTTCCTTCATTTTATTTAATGGTACTTTCAGCTTCCTAAGATAGCATGATAACTGAATGATGACTTGGAAATGATTTGAAAGGAAGCGATCATGGCCTCATTCAAGATACTACACCGGAATTTGCTCTGAGGGACTGAAGAAAATTATGAAAAATCATACAGATAAATAAAACTTTTAGATTGGAATAATGTCAAGAATTTGAACTTAATAAAAATTGTTTGATTTGATGAAATCTTGTCACAAAGATCAGAGTATTACAGTAAAATTAATAACATAAATGCAGGCAATAATTTTATTTCTTAATATTGATATTTATACTATTAATTGGAGTATCAGGATTGTGAGACGTTACTTTTAGTTGAAATATCGTCACAGTTACACTTACGTTAACTTTGAAATTACAAACCATCCAACGTAACCAAGTTTAATACAAGTGTAAAAAATTCAATATTTATAGATGAGAAGATAGCCCTTAGATATGTATGTATATATAATATTAAAAATATATAAATAATGAATTCTTTATATGAAACTTGTTGATTCTGGGTGGTTTGTCATTCCAAAGTTATAGGGTATTTTTTTAGCTGGAAGATAACTTATGCTAGTACAATAAGGGAAGAGTTCAAATATGTAAAGAATCAACATATGTATTTTGAGGTGTATATTAAGATTTAGAAAGGAATGTGAACTTAATTTCTGATTCAGGATACTTTCCTTTCTTAAAGGAAAGAAGAAAAGGTTTATTAGATCACCTTGCAGTTGTATATCACTCCTTTCAACTTATGAACTAACTGCCTGATATTCACGAAACCTGGTAAAAATTTTACACCATTTTAGGTCACATGAACCTTGTACTTTTTAATTTACTACAGTCAGCAATAACTACATGGTACTTGCACAAATGTATGGGGTATGAAGGACACTAGCGCCACTGATGTGTAGTAATAGGTGTTTGAAAAATATGTAGATCTCATTAAGGTAATTTTCTTTGTTGAAGAATGAACAGACTTCAAGGATGATTTCCCCCCTCTCTTGATTTGTGCAGAATATTGACAAGATAATGCACAAAACAGCTCTCTGGAATCAGCTTCATGCTGAGTATGATGCAGCATGTTACAGATAAGAAATTTGCATGTAAAAATGTATATAGATTTAGCAATAGAGTATAAACATATTGCTGACTCACTGTACCTCCTTGGCATTATGGAACCTGAAGGTTCATCACATACTAACACAGAAACTAATTATTAGATCTGCCTTGAGTCTGATTCAATTTAAGTCAGCTGACTGAACTTTCATAGCATTAATTTAAGTATTATCCTGTTGTCTGTGCTGTGTTTTCCAGATGACCTTCCAGGAGAGAGAGCTAACAAAGTTTTGCTTGAATTTTATGTTTTTTATGTATACACATCGTTCACACCCCGTCTCAGTCATGATTTAATTACCCTTTGGAGCATGAAATTCATCTGATTAATGTTGTATTACATCATCCTGGCATTGGTTGAGTACATGATGTAAATGTATAACACACACTAGTGTATGCATCACTTCCATAGCCTGTTAGTTAGAACACCACGTAGTCCATATTTTTATATACTCATATAATGTATTTATGCCATGTTTCGGTCACATGGGGCTATTCAGAAAGTAGCCTCCATTTGTTTTAGGCAATTGATATAGGAACGGGGGAAAGCTCACACATGCAAGGTAACATCACATGACTCATTGCCTTGTAAACCATCTCATAACTGGTCACCTAGTGTTTGTTCTTGTCTCTACAGAGTGAGTTAATGATGTGTCCTGCAATTGATAATCCTGCCACCTGTGAAATTCATGCTGTTATCTGTTTTCTTCATGCTAAAAACTTGAGTGCTGCAGAAATCCATCATGAATGATGTGCAGTTTATGGCCAAACTGTAATGAGTGAAGGAACTGTAAGACAGTGGTGTAGAATGTAAAATTTGAGGTTTTCACAGTGGTGACTGTGAAGAATGCTGTCTTCTGGAATGTGACACTGTGTAGTTATTTTGCCCCCCCCCCCCTGACACAATCAATATATCTGCTGGCCCATCTCCCTAGACCCTTCCCCTCTCCTCTCTATTGATTTCTCCCTTCCTTTCCTGTTCTTATTTAGCTGGTTGTCTTGACTGGCACTCAGTCTACAGACACCTGCTCACACTGATTCATTGCTCACAGATTTCTTATACCCTGAAGACAGAAGTGATACGTTCCTCTGCAATGTCTGGTCCCCCCCCCCCTCCGCTTAGTTGGAGGTGGAATCCAGCTTGGTTCACTCGGCACGGTGGTCACTGATTGGCCTATTGTACCTGCCCCGGTTGATTATGATGGAGAATTTGGTGGAATGAAGATTGGCAGGGAAAACCGAAGTACTCAAAGAAAACCCGCCCCAGCACCACTTTGTCCACCACAAATCCCATTTGACCAGACCCGGGATCAAGCAACGTCGGTTAACAAAATATCTACATGGTGCCACATCCCAGAAGATGGCATTCTTCAATGGTGTAGAATGTTCAAACATGGGTGGGCAAACAAATGTTCATGATGAAGAGCACAGTGGTCGGCCATCTGTAGTGAGTGATGATCTTGTTCAAAGTGCTGACCAAAACATTAGTTTTTTTTTGTTTGTTTTTTCAAAATTAGCCATGAAATATTAAATACAGTGTAGCAGTTTACTCATATACAGATCTCTCTCACACACACACACACACACACGTCTGCATGCGGCTGAAACATGTTAAGTATGTATGAAATTGTGGACGGAGTGTTGTTCTAACTAACAAGCTATGAAGGTATTGCATTTACAAGACTGTATTACACATTTATGTCAAGGGCTCATCGAAATTATGTTTAAAAATTCAGTTGTAACTTCAGAGAAAAACACTACTCTGTTCCAATGAACAACTGGTCGGTGCTATTTAGGGCAATAATTGTTGTATATTCTGACAATTATATGACACCAGTAAATACACTGAGAGTCTTTGAATGTTAAAGTAGGTGCTACATATAGTTAGCACTGCTTTAAAGGGTTAAGTTAGTAGTATAATTCATAATGTAATTTCTTGCATTCTGCAGTTAGGTCATACCTCTTCAGTTTACATGTTCTGCATAACACTTTCTTATTGCTTAACTTTGTGTTCTCTCATCAGGTGGGAGACAAAATATCACACACTTGACAGTTTGGTTTTGCATTGTGCAAATGTGTATATATGTTAAAGGTGAACTACATACAAAGTAAGGAATTCAAGGATGGGGTGAACATAAGAAGAATTGAGGGAAAGAACAGAAAGACAGAACTGCTTCTTAAACTGGGGGGGGGAATGTAATTATTAAAATTTGTGAAGTGTACTTTACACATTACTAGAGTTCTTTTATAGACCAAAAACAGACATTTTTGGTACATGAGTTTCATTCTTTTGATTAGTAAATGCTGATGTGTCTCCACTTTGGGACAAATCTATTTGCATAATTCATGATCAGACTTAATAGCATTTAGATCTCATGTATGGAAAACTTTGTTTTTCATAGCAGTTAAATGTTCTCCATAGCAGTTGAAGGATAACTGTTGGTGAAAAAAATGGACAAAGTTCTTTAATATCACAGAGGTAGGTAAACATCTCGCTAATCAGTATAAACCAAGTGAGCTGGCATAGTGGTAATTCTTTAGACTCGTGTTTGGAAAGACGCTCAATTCTATTCTCATCAGAGATACTGGCTCTCATGTACTGAGGCATTAGTGTGAAACTGTAATAACATGCTTGTGAAAAAATAAATTTGGGGAAGTTTGTTTTTTCAGAATTGTGAAAAATGCAAGATCCAGTTATGGTTTGTCTCACAGTTGTAATACTGTATGAAGTAGCTTCATGGGAAAAGTAATATAAAACAAAAGTGGGTATCTCTACTCAAATTGAGTACATGTATTCTCCAAATAGGTTTTAACCTTGTGCATACTTCATTGGCCCTAATGCAGATACAGATCTACTGTTGCAAGCTAGTTACACTGTGGATATCACACTGCACAGCATCAGAAATTTCTTACAATTTATTTAATTAAATATACAGAATATTGAAGAGGGTTTGAAATAAAAGTTGTAGATCTTAATGAAATCTGTATTTCATATTGCATTCTTTTCTTGTGTGTGAAGAGCAATTATTGGGGATAAATTAATACAATTTGACTTCAGTTCTGATATTGTGATGGTGGGATGTACACGATCTTCCTTCTGTGGGTTTATTATGTGTGAAGAACTTGTTATCCCCCATTATCAACTAACATCATATCTGGGATATGGTCAGCCACTCAGAAAAGCAAATGTATCATGCCTCAAGAGACATTTTTAAGTTCAGATTTAAATATTGAGTACTGACATGGGAGGGAGGAACTTCAGTCACGCCAAGTACTAGAAACACAACTTGATCCATTGTGTGCCTCCATTGTTGCTTGAAATCTGTAAGAGCCTTAACCTTAGCTATAGCCAAAACTCCTTAGGCGGAGGCCCTCCTAATATCCTTCGTCTGTACATCAGCAGTGTCAGAGGTCATAGATCTATGCCCAACCAAGCTTGGCATTGTCATAATGTCCTCTTCTTTTAGACTGCTAGTAGCTTCCCTCTGTCGTTCACTGACAGGGACAGCTGAGCCTTACCACTGGTGCCAGCCAGACCCGCAACCAAGTTCAAGCCAAGCAAAGCCCACAGTTTCCTTTTCTAAGTTTACACTTAGAATCAGTATACACCAAGCAAGATAAAAAAATTAAGATATTATGTTGGTAATTGGTGAACAGCATTCAGGTTATAATTTAACAAAGTCTTGAAAAGGTTAATAATGAATAACATGCACCTTTCCTTATGGCATTCCCAGTAGAGAATTTACACAATCTGTAGAAATAGGAACATCTGTCTCCTAGCCAATAGTCTAGATGCAATTAAAGATTTTGACAACTGCCAGATCAACTCAAAACTGGTCTGGGACTGCCATCAGTCATTTGTAAAACTGGGTGAAAATAACATTCGAACTGATATGGAGACCAGGTAACAGGGCTATTAGGGGTAGTGAAAATGCTGATCAAGTAGCAAGGTTGGGACCTGAACATTATTTTATAGGACATGAACCAATGTGTGGCATCTCAGCAGGGATTGCCAAGAAGGCTGTCAAGGATTGGACAAACAGAGACTGTAGAAATTACTGAGAGTCTGTAATACAACTTGAATATGCAAAGGGTTTCCTATGAGGATACTCTTATCAGAAGAAGCATGAATATATTGAAACTAAATATAAACAGAACTACTTACAGGACACTCACCTGAAAGGACACCTTTTTCAAACTGGGATTGACCAGCAGTCCCACTTGCAAAAAGTGTTTAGATAAAGATGAATCAACCACACATATCCTGTGTAATTATGATGCTGTAGCTTACTTAAGATGTCACTTTGGACCGTTTACTTTATGGAACCAGGCAACTGCCAAGACAGTACACTTTGTTCATAGAGTAGGATTGTTGGGGTGCTGAACAGAGGGGAATGTTTGATGCTCATGGTGCAAGGTCTGGTTTAAGCCCACCCCTCTTATTCCTTCATTTCAACAACATGATATAGTTTATCTTCTGCTTTAGGAATTGTGCTTGTTATCAATTAAGAAATCAGATTAGTACAGTTACAAATTGAGTGCAATGGATATCTTTGCAAAAATCATTATTATAATGTGAAATAAAAAGTGCCACAGACTATTTAAATATATTCATGTCCTTGGAAACAAGAAAGCATCTGAAATAGGAGATGTTGCTAATGAATATCTCTTACTTTACAGGTTGAATCCCTGGCACTACCTATGATGGCTTCAGGTTCTGTGGTGAAAGTAACAGCAGATTTCCATGCCGTCCGGTGTGATGAACTGTCAGCACAAAGGGGTGGGACTGTTCAAATACTGACATTCTCCCCTGTACGGGGTTACTTAGTACGCAGATATGGTGGAGATGGGGATGGAGAGGAAGGTTGGTTACCAGCTCACATTTTACCTCATCATCACCATAACCATCACCACCACCACCACCACCATCACCCAGGAAGTGATGTGACTTTGCCTCGTAAACCATGGTCCTTCCGGTTTCGCAAGCCAAACTTCAGTGGTGTTGGACGAAGAGTTGAAAGGAGATCATTCGATGGTGGCATGGGTGCACCTCTGTTGCCTCTGTGTGGTGGAGATAACAAGTCACTAATACCAGAGTGTGCTCCTCCTCCACCAGAGTTTCAGGATAGGCTTTGTGATGTGAGTGTTCCATGTGGTGAGAAAGTGGAACTAAGGTGCAGACTTCAGTGTCATTCTCACTGTGAAGTAGGAGACTTAACTGTAACATGGAACAAGTGTTTAGGCGAAAGTGGAGAATCATCTATGATACAGAATGGTGGAAGGTACTCAATCAATATACTGGATGATGGTTCTGTGTGTCTTATTATTGAAAATACCCAACTAACAGATGCTGGAGAGTATTCCTGTCTAGCCTCAAATGATGCTGGCAGTGCTGTGACTTCTGCATGGCTCTTTGTAACAGGTTGGTTGTAAAGTTGTTATACATTACACACATTTTATGATTCCCTTAAAATGGTTCATTTGTTTCACTGAAATTGTGTTTGATGTCGTCCATCATTTGAGGTATGTTAAATGTACACAGTGTTTCAGGAATTTGCTCTGCTCCTGGCTCTCTGTGTGACTGTAGTATACTGATACATAGTTTTGTTGCTCCCACCTTCTTTTTTTAGTATTATTGGGGATTCGGTCAATTTCCTCTTCAGTTTTTGTAATTTCATGAAATGTTACTACCTAGGAACATAAAGATTTAAATTATTTTTTAAAGCATTGTTAATTCATGCATATCAGTCTGTTCAGTCAATTCTTATCAGTACCCTTACATAATACTGGGAATTTTGTGTTATAAAAACAATTATTAAATTCAGGCAGATGAGTTGGCCCAAAACTCTGAAGTTACAGTTTTGGAATACAGAATACAATAAAAGAAATAATTATATGTGATTATGTTTGCCAGTAAATTTAATAATTCTGGTATATTATAAAATGATGTATTTTGAACATACCATTTCTCAGGTTATATGAATGTTTGGTACAGAAAGTAGAAAGTAGAAAGTAACTGTGTTTACTGATATTTGACACTCCTACATATGAAATTGTAAAATGTAATGCAATATATCCACATTGCCTATATTCCTTTATAGTGTAATGTATCTTTATTCTTACAGTATTGTGTCTTGCCTGAACACAGTACTTCATTTGTTATGCAGGGGATATTTTGTTATATATGGAGTTTTACCATAACTTCAGAGTTTATTTACTTTCATGATTTGTCAGCAATGTCCATGAAAGTCAAATTTTTATAGTTACAGTTTATAGAATATGCAAAAGCAATTTATTATATTACAGGGCACAGTATTACTTCATTATAATTGAATTTGGCAGCTGATTTAGGTTTAAGGTACAATGTGAAGCAGATTAGCACAGGAGTACAAACTACAGTTACAGCAATTATTTGTCTCAGGTTTGATATGTGCCCAACTGCACTATTTTACTGAGAGAACTGTTCCAGGTTCACAGTGTAATCAGGATGGTGCTCCTACAGTACAGCTGCTGTCTGGCTCAAGTGTACTTGTGGAGTGGAATGGAGCACCCAGTGGTCATTACATCCTAGAATGCTGTCAACGTGGCTCTGGTTCATGGGTAGCTGTAAGAAATGGACCTGTGCGAGGCCTATCCAGTGTTGTGGATGGACTGGTTCTGGGTGAAGAGTACAGTTTTAGAGTGAATTCAGGACCTCCATCTACACCTGTCACAGTTCATGCCCAACCAGGAAGCAGCACCTGGCAACAGGAGCAGTTTCACCGGCGTTATATTGAGTTGGAGGAACTGGGTCATGGTCGGTTCTCAGTTGTGAGGCGTGCCCGGGACAGAGTCACTGCCCAAGAGGTAGCCATCAAGCAAGTGATGGGAAGACGACAGGCACACGATGTAACTCAGGCAGAGTATGCTCTAATGGCTCGACTCCAGCACAACAATATTGTGAGGGCTCTTGCACTTTTTGAGAATGCCCCACAGCCCTTTATGGACACCATTGTGATGGAGCTGTGAGTGTTCACCTTCATTTGTCTGTACATATTGATGTCAAAGAATGACATACTGTCATACCTTTACTCCAAGACAAAATGTTACAGTCTAGTGGTTAATATTGTTTCTTTGTGTTAGTGAGTCTCAGATTCAATTTCATGCTTGCAAGCTGGCTCTACGTAGGCCACAACTTATTCTTTTAATCTTTCAATGCTAATATTTGTGGCTAAGTTAGAACAGTCTTTAAAGAACACTGGATGTAGTATGCATTCATATCCAGATTATGTACGAGGAGCATTCCATATATAATGCCTCCTTTTTTTTTAATGAAAACTGCAACAGATACAGAAAGCATAATAACACAGTTAAACAGAGCAAGATTTCAGCTACTTACAGTTATTTTTCCACATAATCACTACCATTCGTTATGCACTTTTGCCAGCGATGAACAAGAGCCTGTATGCCACGCCCATAAAAGTCTGCACTAGCAGAGGCAAACCACTTTCTTACAGCTGCAATGACAGCATTGTTGTCTGGAAAATGTTGCCCACGTAGTCCATCTTTCATAGGCCCAAAGAGATGGAAGTCTGAAGGTGCTAAATCGGGGCTATAAGGTGGATGAGGTAGGACAGTCCAGCCAAACTGGTATGGGGTCTAGCATTATTGTGTTGGAAGTGAAAGGTTGTCTGCTTCTCTGGCCTGACTTGGGAAATGCAGGCTTTCAGCTTAGTCAGCGTTGTCTTCTAGCATTCAGAATTGATAGTCTCACCAGGCTCCAGGAAATTCAAGAAAATCACACTCCACCTATCCCAAAAGACCATGCACATCACTTTTCCTGCCAATGGCTGTGTCTTGAACTTCTTTTTTCTTGAGGAATCTGAATGTCGCTACTCCATGAACTGTCTTTTGGATTCCGGCTCGTAGTGGTGACACCACATCTCATCTCCAGTGACAGTACTGTCGAGAAACTTGTCACCTTCAGCCTCAAACTGGTGAAACAGGACCTGACAGACTTCCATTCGAAGAGTTTTGTGGTCCTGTGTAAGCATCCGCAGGACTCACCTGGAAGAAACTTTGCGATAATCCAGCTTCCTCAACATTGTTTCCAATTCATTACAGCCGATATTAAGCAATGCACACAGTTCCCTGGTTGTTATCCGCCTATCTGTATGGATGAGTTGATCGAGGCACTGTTCATTGTGAGGAGTGGCAGCTGAGTAGGAACACCCAGGGCGCTGTTTGTCGTGCACATTAGTTTCGCCACTGTTGAAACGCACTACCCACAGCCTCACTGAGCTGACATCCACTGTATCATCTCCATACACCTTTAGCATGCGTTGATAGATGTCAGTGGGTGCAATTTGTTCGACAGTGAGAAATTCAGTAACACATCTCTGTTTTGTACACACTTGTATGTCAGACGCTATTT
>NW_019727105.1:1670958-1671227 GCF_002891405.2 Cryptotermes secundus
GGTAGGTGGAACCAGCTGTTGTGTTAACCTTGGGTGTCTTGTGACGTCAATAGCTTGCATCACGTGACCAGTATCACTCCTAACAAAATGGCCGACAACCATATGTCATTTTGCCAGTGTGCTGTCATCGAATTTCCTGTGAAAGAGGAAATCCCTGCTGCAGAAATTCACCAGAGACTTCAGCGTGCTTATGGAAGTGTGTGCATGGGTGCGAGTAGTGTTCGAAGATGGGTGAAACATTTTAAAGATGGGAACACCAGCACTGAAGA
>NW_019727105.1:1671756-1731291 GCF_002891405.2 Cryptotermes secundus
TCCCAGAACGCTGGGAGAAATGTGTACAAAGAAGTGGCGATTATGTGGAAAAATAAAGAAAGGTCTATAGATTGAGGTGGTGTATTTGGTTTGTCAATAATAAAGCATGTTACTTTATAAAAAATTATCGCTCATGACTTTCAATACGACCCTCGTATATACGGAATGCCCTTCGTAGTTGAAACTAAATTATCACAAATGTAAAGTTATCATTGGTTTTCAAGTGCTGGAAATTAGAGTGAAATCTTGTTCCTATATGCATAATTCATAAGGAAGCTACTGCTCAGATTTAATCTCTGAAACTGTGTGGGGTGAGGTACAGGGACAGAGGAGAAGAGAGAAGAAATTATGTTTGCCCAGAGAGGATCAACTGCAAGCCAGTCAGCACCTATACCTACACTACTGTTTCCATATTCCTTCTAGGGTTCAAGAGGCCATAAATTCTCTGCCTTTTATGGATCCTGAAAGTTCACCATTGTGTTCACAAAAGTGCACCACTGGATCATATGCTGAGCCAGATGGCTCCAGTCCACATCCTGTTCATTTAATATCCACCTCTATATTATCCGCCCATCCATGCCTGGTTTACCTGACTGGCCACTTCCAGTCATATTTTCTGACTATAATCCTGCATGATTTTTCATTTCCCATGCATGCTATGTGTGTGTCACTCATCCTCCTTGATTTTGTTACCCTTATATTATTTGATAAAGGGTAAAAATTGTGAAGTTCATTATGCAGCATTGAGCATACTATCAGTGTTTCTTCTGTTCAAATATTTTGCTCAGTACCCTGTTGTGAAACGTGAATTTATACTGATCCCTTAGGAAGTTTCACACCTATACAAAATAACAAATAAAATTGTAGTCTTGTGTTTGAAGTCACTTGTGCAGCATAATGCTAAATAGGACCTCAGTAAAACCCTTACAACATTTTCTACTTACTGAGAATGTACCATAGATTTTTACAGTTGAATGGTTACTATTCAGGAAGTTGGAGGTTAATATCCAAACCAGCTATACTAACTTCAGCTTGTTGTGATTTTCTTGAGTCCCTCCAGGCAAAGATCAGGGTAGTAACCTAAATTAGGTAATAACCACTTCCTTCCTCATCATTTAAATTCATTATTCAGTAATCAGTCTTATCATTCAGCAATGTGTAATCTATTAAATGAAAGTGCCATTAAATGAACTACTAATAAAGAATGAATATAGTATATACATGTGACTGGTAAATATTAGTTGAATCTGAAATTTAGATAGAATAATAGTATAGCTACTCCAGGAACAAAGTCATTTATAGGAATATTAATTACTAAGGAATACTGGTAGTTAAGTACTGTTAACTGACATACTTACATATGTGACTGAATTTATTGAATTATGATTTCTTCTCAAGTAATGAGAATTGCTGTCTACAGAATTTTATTCTATTCTGTAATCTGAAGTTTTCTGCTTCCAACATAGAGATATATATCCTGATTTTGTTTACATTGGCCTTTTGTTGGTTGTGCTTATTTTTTATGTCATTCTTTTTCAGTGCTAGAATTCTGGTGTCATCATGAGGTTTGTTTTATTGCAGTGTGGATGGGCCATTGCTATTCTCATTTGTATGCAAGCAGGGTGATGAATACAGAGAAGTAACAGTTTGCCATTACATGCGCCAATTGATATCTGCACTGGGTTACTTGCACAACCAGGGTATAGCACATCTTGACGTAAAGGTAATATATTCATTGTGCATAGCATTTATAATTTGACGTATTTGTGTTCTGTACGTTGAAAGATAGCGCTTTCTAAATTTCTAAATTATTGTCAGGGTTTCCATGGCCTACAATTTTCAAACTGGAAACAACAAAATAAACCTGCTTACAGAATATAAAATTGTAACTCAGAAAGTTTTATTACAAATATAATCAGTACTGTAGAATGTTAAACAACTTCTTAAGTGTAACTAAAAAATTTTACTACTCATGTAATCAATACTGCAGAATGTTAAACAACTTTTGAGTTACACTTTCATATTCTGTGAGCGGTTTTATTTTGTTGCTTCTCATTTGAAAATTATAGGCCACGGAAACCCCAACAATTATTTAGAATCACATTGCATATCTGAAGCACCTGAGGGTGCATCATCATGAGAAGCTGGTGTAGATAGTTAGGCTGTTGTTAGGCAGAAACCAGAATCACCATGCCAGAGATCTTATTGAACACACAGAACTTATCTTGCATGTGGTTACATTCTCAAGATAGGACATACCCTCAGAGATGGTTTAGAAATAGTTCGTGATGGAGGTATGATAATGCACTCATGTACATCAAACTGTAGGTAAGGATGTGGCAACAAAACAGATTGCAGTATTGTCACACTTCTTCCTTGGAGCTTTAGTGAACTGTTTAATTTGTTAATACTCTGCAATTATAAATTAAAAGGTGGTAGTGTATAGTATACTGTATTCACATGAAACCCTCGTATTCCTGTGTGATGTTAAGACTGATCAGTACTGGGCTCACTCTAACTTCTGTTGTTCCCCTTTCACAGCCAGAAAATGTGATGGTGGATTTATCATGCAGCAGTTCAGTGCTTAAATTGATTGATTTGGGGGATGCTGTGAATTTGACAAGGAATCTGGAAGTCCTTCCACCTTCAAATCTTGAGTTTGCTGCTCCTGAAATGGTACTTGGGCAGCCTGTTGGTTGTCAAACAGATATGTGGAGTGTGGGAGTGTTCCTCTATGCCTTCCTCAGGTAGGTCCAACTCTGCACCATGTTCTTGCATACCTGTCATAATGCCACTTATTATATTTTAACAGTATGTGCAGTTACATTGCATTCCAGTTAATGGGAGTAGCCATTTATTTGGGACAAATCCTGGAGAACTGAAACAAATTGAGAATATAACCAGAATTTGCTTTGCTCATTTGGGATACCATGCTGTTTAACTGGGCCAGTAGTTGCCACATGGCATGCTTGTGAGTCAGTGAGTCACTGACTTTGTGTAAATGAACAACTCTTTACAGTTACTCTCAATCTTCCAGTAACTGTGTTTGTGATTCAATCTCCTCTTAATTTCCTCCTGAATCATGTATTGATTTCTTACACACAGAAACTTGTGTGATCTCTTTTGTTCAGCTATTGCAGTAGCTTCACAGACTTGTTGTTTTAAGTCAGCAAGATTATCTGATAAAAATTGGATATAAACATGACCTAACCCTGAAGATGAAAGTAATTGGAGTTTGATTCAGACCTGTGGGATGTCATGCTTTTGGGCTTGAAGTTTTATCCACCTTTCAGGAGCTATTTGTAACATATTAGAAGCACCTCACACAATGCCTTCTTAAACTAAGGAACTTGACAGCTTAGAAAAGAAAGAATTTGTAGTTACTATCTCAGCTGATAGTAAATAAACTTTATTAATTTAACCAAGATGTTTTAAATGCATTTTTCATCCATAATCACAGTGCACTTTGGCACATTTCATTCATGAAGCTGTATTGAGTGTTTGTTGTTGTTACAGTGGTGTGTCCCCTTTCTTGGATGACTCTGTTGAGGAGACAACAGCAAACATATTAAAGTGTGATTTCTGCTTCCCTGATGAGTACTTTGCTGATGTTTCAAACGAAGGCAAAGACTTGATTGGCTGTCTCTTAGTTGCCACGTCATCCCGACGGATAACTGTTCAAGAGTGCCTGGATTCACCTTGGTTCAAAGATGTAAGACATTATGATTAACAGTACACTAACTGTGTGAATGTATTCATTCCTGGAAAGCATCTCATTAAGTAAAATTTCATTAATTGAAAATTAATTTGTAATTAATATAAAGGTGATAGTTAGGGATATTGTGACTTGATTGTGTGTGTGTGTGTTTGCAGATGTGTGCACGTGTTTGCATGCATCCACATTTATATTAAAAAGATGTGTGCCCTTTTGTATTTGTGTTTATTACAACATTACAGTGAACAGTAGCCTATTAATTAAAACAAGCATTTATTATGAAAAACAGGCAATGGTAAATGAAAACAGAATGGCGTTCATGAACACAGCAGCATAAAAATAGCATGAGGAAAGTGTGAGTGTACATTCTTGAATACAGCAACATGCAATAACAGAATGTTACTATTGACCTATGAGCCCATGCAGTGTACTGATTTCCTTCATTTAATAGTTGCCTGATGATGGCCTTGTGAGGTGGAAATATGTAGTGATGAATGACATTTTAATGACTTTTTATGAATTTTAAATGTAATTGTAACATTTAAAATAAAAGTTGTGTTCGCGTTTATCGACAGAAATTAATGATTGAGTGAGTGAGATATTAATGCAACAGGATGCTGAAATATAATATTACACATTAAAATCTTCTTCATCCAACATGTGATGCGAACATTCTCTTATTTCATTTCTTTTCAGACACAGAGGACATGTTCAATTCCATCAGTACGGCTGGCAGCATTTCTGGAGCGAAGACAATCACTTGCACGGCCTCTGTTCACTTCAAATTCTCATCTTACCCTCAGCCCGTCTGACACTTGATCTATTTCTATATATGATCTTAGAAAGTATGAGAACTTTCCCTCATTAGATATATAGGAGCCTTCCATGATTCTAAAAAGCGACCATCAAATTGCTACTGCAATTCTACAGATCCGTTGTCTAGTGTCCTGGAAAAAATTACTGTTACCTTGAAGGCTGAAGGCTGCACAACATAAAGTTCCAAAGACAGTGTGTAAAGGAAGAATACTTCTTGTGAAAAACATACTTTTGTACACTTCAATCAGAATATGTTATGAGTTGCTCATTTTGGATTTTTTGAATTCTTAATAATTGCAATACCATATTCTGTTCTGAGTGTTCTAGTGGTAATGAATGAAAATTCTGACATTGTGCCATGTTGAATATTGGGGCCTTTGTATTGGTAAACATTTACCCTTACATTGAATATTGTACAACACAAATACTTGTAGCTGGAACTATTATGATGAACAGTGAAACACCCATTCATTCTATGTTAATTCACCTTTATTCATACTTTAGAATATACCAGCAACAGATTATGCTTCAGTCTCTAATCCACTGCCAGTTGTGGATATTGCAGATTGAGCACCTCGAGAGTCCTGACAGCCACTACAATACAGGGCTATTATAAATTATGTGGGTGATTTAGATGGAGTATGGATTGATGGTGAATGGATTTATTGACTACTGATGGGCACCACTCGGAACTACAAGTAATTACAACACTATCACTAATCTCCATACTTAACAAATTACCTCAACACCTGCTAAGCCTTTTTGCAGCCTTCTGTGTCTTCATCAGCTGTTCCCTGGCAGCAGCTTCTAACAGCGGAGATTCTTCAGCTTCACACACTCAGGTTCTATCTTCACAGCCTCCTGTTCTGAACTCAACTCTCAACTGACAACTACCAACTAGCTTTCATGTAGAAAAAAATAGTTTTATTTTGTAATTTCTAACCAAGTAAAGCAAGTGAAATGCAAATATTTTATGCTCATGCATGATACCACCTTTTTAACAACTTCTGCCTGACAAGAAATTTTATGTCATTCTTTGTCCTTAGACTGGGTTAGGAGCGATATATTACTACAGAAAGAAGATTGGAAATGTATAATCTACACCAGGGTACATGTAGCTTTCACATGCATTCTGAATGCTTCCAACTGTGACAGACAGATTTGCTGAAGACATTAATGTATTAAGTAGGCCTACAACTATAGATATGACGATCGCAATGGACACGTGGTCTAAGGCATGAAATGTCTTCACTCACTCAAACACTGGGATCGTGGGTTCAAATCCTACCCAAGGCGAGGATGTCTGTTTACATTTATTCTGTGTTTGTGTTAGTGTCGTAATAGGGTGATCCCCAGTTCAAGGAGTCTAAGATTAAGAAACTGAAGTGAAACTAGCTTTTCTTGGATACCCTATGCACCAAGTAGAGGCAGTAGGAGGAGGAGGAGACAACTACATGTATAATGGTAATACTGCTCCCTGCCAAACTTGTTGCACATAAGACTTCCACATTCACCATGTTTTTACTTGTTGACCAATATTCAACACAGAATTTGTAGGCATGTATATGATCTATCTCTATACTAGATTTCACATGCCCGTCTCCAGTCATTCAGTAGTTACGACTTTTGGACCAAAAGCTAAATATAGAAAGAAAAATTATATTAACAGAAGTTACATATTTTTCAAAGATGTGTTTTCATACACAGTTTCTGATATTACTAATTGCAGGAAATTAAGAAGAGCTATTTTGTAGCCTCCAGTGACATGATGTCAGAATCAAGCCAGAGTTTCTCAAGTTGAAATGTGGAGGCAGATAGACAGACAGACATGAACACCCCTATATGCATTCATTTCATATACATCATGCAAATAATCCACAATAATATACTGGATGGAACTCATTCTTCCAGTGATATATAGTCACTTCACTACCTGCAGCATTTAGCTGTTTATTGATATTTCCAAAGCACTATTAGATATTTTTGTCAATGTAAATAGTTTTTGTAGATTAATTTACATATATTCTTGTGCTAATATATATATTTATAAAATGTGTTTTATACAGCATGTATATAATAGGCATGTAATGATATGATTGGATGTGTAAAAATATTATAAACAAACATTAAAAAACATTAAAATTAATTCACAGTTATTTGGTATCCAAGTTTAAGTGGCTGGTGTTACAAGAGACTACTGATTTCCAGCTTTCACAGTTTTCCAATGGTGTTCTAGGGTGGTAGGCTGTTTGTCAACATTTCAGAGGAACTTGCTGCCTCCATCTTCAAGGTTGAAATGGCTGGGATGAGGATATGGTCAACATATAAAGGCTGAATTACAAGGGAACATTGAATGGTGAGAATGTAACCTTTTTTGAAGAACCACAGAATAAAGGAAAGTGAGGGAACAACTGGTCTGGGGATGGCAGCAGGAACAGTCGAGAGGGAGAAATGTCGAGTAGTAAGATGAAGTCTGGATAATCTCACAGGCAGTGCTTACCTTGTAGCCCCCTTCTGAATGAAGGTTATGGTGTAAGTTGATGACATCATGAATGAATTTGCTAGTATAGTGGGGCAGCTTTGCTAATGTTACTGTGCTGAGTACATTGGCCCTGGTTGAATGTTCTGTGACTACTGAGTGTTCTGGATGATGCATGTAGAAAAAGAGATATCTGTGCACAAGGGACATTAGAAGTATTCCCATTTTGTGGCCATACTCACTGATATTTTATGATATGTCCATATCATGTTTAAGGGGCAATCCTATGCCCCTAATATCTCCACTCTTCTTCCATATCTGACTTATTACGTCCCTGTGTTGGAAAGCACATACCCAGACCCCTAGGAACTTTTACTAATATTATTCGTAATATATTTTCGATCTTTGAGAGAATGGATATAATCCCACATTATTGCAGTGTTAGAGTGGTTCAGAGTTAATGTGGTGCTGGAATAATGGTGGACAGTTTTAAGTATTTTAGTGAATGGAGGTAAAGTGAAGAATATTTTGAACTGATGGGAAGGGAAAGCAAACAAAGTGTCAAATGGGAAGTTTATGATGATTGTAACTCCATATCCTACTATATATCAGTAGTAGACAGATGTGAGCAGGAAATGAGAACTTGTTCCTTGATTCAAATCTCAGTTCTGAAATCTTTCATTCCACTATGCCTACAGGGAAATTTCCAGATAGCAGACTGCCTCAAATTAAGTGTTCTGTCTTCTAACATATAACTTATTATAGTCTAGCAAATTTCAACCAACACTTCAGAGAAACTGGCTGTGGCTCCATTTGCTACCTTCTTCATGCTGGTTTGTTTGGTGCCTTGCCTTTCAAACTTGGAATTGAAAGCGATATTTTCCTCTAAACATCTTTCCTTACTTTCACCAGAGTATGCAGCATTTTAGGAAGGCCAGGGCTCACAAAGGGCTGTCGTGCCGGTGATGATGATGATGATGATGATGATGATGATGATGAAGCATTTTATCCCAGAAGATAGAATTCCTCACAACCACTGCTGTGAGAACCTCAATTCCTACCTGAAATTAATTCAAGACTCCTTGATTCCACATCTTGTATAATTCAGTCTTCACTGTATCATTAGATGCTGTGTAATCTGAGCTACCTGTAGCGTCACTTATAAGCCGTGAATGAATAAATAGGTCTACAGTCTGAATATTCTTAATTGGATTTCCTCTATCTTTAAGTGAATTCCTGAGCAACGCCTTGAAATATGATAAACCCGAGACCTTTAAATCTTTGCTCAGCAGTCATAATTATCTTTGCAGGTCATCTATCAATACATAACATTAGAAGTAGAACAAGAGAGAAAGAGCACCTTGAAATAGTCTTAGAATCACTCTATTTTTTCATCTGTCACTTGTTACTCCCTGTAGTCTGTTTCAGCTCAGAATTAACTACAAAACAAGTAATCCTTTCAGCATTCAACAGGACTTCTTGTACTAGGAGTTAGCATGTGATTAGATCTCTACATACAGATGAATGCATGGATATGTGCCTCTAACAATGCTCTGAGCAGAATTCGAACCTGTGACTCAGTGTAGTAGTAGTCAAGGGTCTCAAGTAGCCAAATTTCATCAGACTAGTTCGTCAATATCTTGGGATTATATTTCTTTCTGTTCCTGAGAGAAGGTATCCTCAGATGTCTTCCGCTGATGGATCTGATGCTGGAGGCAGTGCTTGACGCCTTGCTGCTGCTATTAGTAGCTGAAGGCAGTCTGGTGTGCACCACTTTATCTGGATTGGACAGGTCAAGACGGCGTTCACGCATGCGTCTCGTGAGAGGCAAGTCCCTCGAGAAATAAATGTCCTGCAGGTCATACAGCTGGAGTGCTAGATGAGGCGCACATTGTGCTAGAAGGGGTTGCAGCTTTTGCTGTTGGCGTTCGTGCTTGGCTCTGAGCACATTGAGGCCCTGCAGGCTCCCTGCCATTCGCAGACTCTGTGCACCTTGAGGTGATGTGGTGAGTTCCAACGGCTGGAAGGACCTCCTAAACAGTGCGTTAGACAAAGATGTTAAGGATATGAGATCATGTGGTAGAGAAACAAGCATTTTGCACTGACCAATCCCCACATAAGATAAAAGTGATTTGACACTTTGAAGCTGTGGAGGGTGATAGAGAAGAACAAAGAACCCAATATGATTAATTAGCTGAAGAATTAAAGTAAGAAAAGCTGAAAATTTTAAAAAACAAATTGAGAGAAATGAAGACAGTATTGAACAAGGAAGCAGAAACTGTTTGAGAAAGATGAGGTAATGCATACATAGCAGCAGAGAGAAGAAAGAGGAAAGGGAAGTGGAAATGGTAAGTAGATAAACTGCAGAAGAATAGCAATGAACAAAAGAAAATAAGTCCAAGAATATGAAGAGCTTCTGGTCTACCTGGAGGCAGGTTGTTCGAGTGACGATGGCACATCTGGAGTGATGAGGCCCCTCGCATCTGCTGCAGTCCAGGGTGAGGGAACGGAGGCTTGGTGCTCACGGGAGGGTGGGGGTAATGGTGATGGGGTGGCACAGTCCCTGCCAGCTGGAACCCTGATGAAGGCAATTTGGTCACAGCATGCCACCAACAGCTGGCCCCTTTGCCACACCTGAGTCCCAGCGGCCACATCAGAGTTATCAGGCAGTGGAGTGGCCCCCGAAGAGGGCCCAGGATACAGCGATCGGGTGCCAAATTCAACTACTTTCCCCAATATGGAGAAGGATGGGAAGTTGAGGGGAAGTGTTTGCACACAGCACTGGTCATCCGCATCCCATACCTTCAGGACCTGAGAACATGTGACAGCTTGCATTTCATTCTCATGGGAAATAGGCCTTATTCCTGTTCTTATTTACCACCATCAATTTCGTCTTCCCTCTAATCAAATAGTTTAGAACTGTAGACCATCACCTGTTCCAGTCTCCTATAATTTATGATTTCCTCTTTCGTCTTCTGAATTGTCTTTTGTCTCTTCTTCCAACGGGTTACACCCTGCATTTAAAAGAGAGTATCAGAATGCAAGATTTGTCATTCTTTACCCTTTTGTTCTGTATTATATAATTGTTTCCTCAAGATATCAGTATGCAGTTCTGTTCTCGTATCTTCATTCTTTAATCTACCCATTCAGATGCAGCCCTTCACTCTTTATTGACCTAAATAGTCCATCTCTGATGTCTCAGTTCTACTATCCCACTGGTCTTTAAGTAGGAAACACTCATGTTCTGCTTGTGTGGTTTGCTTTACAATACTTTCAGCTTGTCTCTAACAGAAATGAATATAAAGGGCGGCCTGCGCTTAAGGCTGAAGCCTCGCCACCATGTGGGAGCCTTGACGTCTCACAAACCTATGGGCCTTCATGGTCTGTTACAGGGATAGCTATCCCTTCTTTATAGCGTTGAAATGTAGGATGATTTATTAATGATGAATGGGAAAGTATTTGGAAGGATGTGACCATGTTCTTTTTGAGATACTATCCCAGAATTTGCCTGGAGAGTTTGAGAAGAAACCCTAAACCTGTTAGTCCGGTTAGCCAGAGTTCTGGTCGAGCTTCTAATTAAGCATCTCACGAATAGAATCTAGAACATTACTGCCATGCCAGTCTGCTCAATAGGACGCTGTGTGCTCTATGCCAAAGATAGAGGCAGCAGGTCCCTCTGAAATGATTATAATGATCTGTCAGATTGCGTAATGTTATATCCCTGCAGACAGCAGTCTTCAGTTGTATTCACTGGATGTTACTCTCTTGCTAGGGGGGGTAAAATGTACAGACGTTAATTTAAGAAGGTTCTATAGCTGCACCACCCTGCTGTAACTACAGAGAATTTCCTTCGGAAGTGGGGAATGAATAACACTGATTATAAAAATGGGGGTAGTTAAATACATTATTATTTCCACTATATACCTACTGATAACATGGTTTTCAATTGGTCTATGTTACTGTAGCCCCGTGAGATTGGTAGTCGAACATTGCACTGCACTTCCTTCGCTACATTCATGGTTCCACTTACTTTGGATGGTAATGAGGGCGAAGGCACAGTACAGAAGTTTTCGAAGGTCCATATTTTTTGGTTGAGCTGGGCTTCTGGAGAAGTATTAACTGTTGGAGGGCTGAAGGGCATAGACTCCTCTGTCAACTGCTCTCAAATTTTTATCGATAATCCCCAGTGTTTACCGTCCCCAAGATATTTATTGTATAGTCACCTCTGAGTCAACATGCATTGTAGCACCCATTTACACAGAATGTTCGCACATCCAGCTCGGCAATATTTGACTTGGTGGGCAATGTTATAATGACTACAATAACCTACATTCCGAAGTATCTGCACTTTTCTCTGCAGTCTCTTTCAGGTACTGCTAAATCAAAATCCATACTTCTGTATTTCTAAAATTCTACCTCTGTGGCCTTAAGGGCTTATCACTGAATATAATTTTACATTTTCAAGATTAGAAACACTCACTCCATCCTGGGAGCAGCTGAAAACGGCCCCAAGGTGGTGCATGATGAGGACATCTACCACAGCAGCCTTGTGACCAAAGAGGGATACTTGGGGCCGCTTGGTGACCACAGGATTCCATAATCTGACAACACAGTCATTACTGCCTGTGGCAAGCAGTCGCTTAGAACGATCAAGGCAGAAACACCGGACACCCTGCAACAGGCGTGGAAACACAAATAACATGCAATAACGACTATTCTGCAGTTTGAACAGCCGTGGAATTGGGGTTTGACTGCTGATAGCAAAATGTTTATGTTTTCCACACAGGATACCAATCCCTGGCCTGAATTTCAACCAGCTACTGAATGTGTGTCTGTTAAGAGCATGTGTAACTGAGAGGTATGGACTGCATTGATTATGTAGATTTAGCATGAAATTAGAGGAACTTGATCATTTCTAAGGTACAAGTCTGGTACTTCTGAAGAGGAAGTGCGGTAAACTACAGCACACATTAAAGAGCACAAGCTCTGATTCGAATCGGAAGCTTCGGTACAATGTAATACTCACTCGGGCGAGTCTGAAGATGTAAGGTGTTCTTCTTGCGGCCACGTGGCGGATTACAAGAGTAGCTGATGGGTCCTGGCTACAGGAGACCACTGTCTCATTGTCTGGGAAGTAGGCCACTTGCCGCACAACGTCTCCATGAACCCCCACATCAACCGTTGCCCTCACATAATCACTCTGCTGTTCCAGCTCCTGCAAAGCAAAACCAACCATGTCCTCATGCATACACTACAAATTGTCCTTTTGGCAAGAATCTCCCTGTCTTTATGAAATTCCAAAGTTGATCACTCTATTAACATAATCTCAACCTCAATCTTGATTAAATTGAAACCATAATTATTTATTCGCGGTTATTTAAAGATGCTCTCAGTAGGCGGCACTCAAGTTTGTATGACGTCCAGGGATAGGATGTTTATTGAATAATGGATTGGAATATGTGGGAAGAAATGGTCGTGGCCTAATTTGAAGTACTGTCCAGCCATTTGGCGTGAAGCTGGCCACTCACCTTCATTTAATGCTGAAGACTAAGAATGTGTGGAGCGATCCCTCCCTTTCTCCATACATCTTTATGGCATGGTGCTTAATTAAGCACAGGCACAATTTTACCGTTGCTCAATAGCACGGGGAAATTTGAATGTAAACATAGAATTGATGAGATGAAGAAATTCATGGGGAGAGAAGTGAGAGCAAAAATTCGGTAAGTAAACCTCAAACAAAAGGATCTCTTCGAAAGCTTTGGCCTAATCCTGTACAGTAGGACAATGTTGCCGTTTCTTATAGTACGTGAACTGGATTGAGTGGCTTTAGGTAATGATTGTTGTTACTCAGTCAACACGGCTCTTGTATAAATACACCATAGTTTGCATGTACTACATGTTTCGGTCAATTTTTTCCATCATCAGGTACATAGAGCCTTTACAGTTATCCTTCTATCTGCTATGCCTCCCTACACTGGACAGTGTTTACACTTTGAGAGTGCGTTGCACAAGTATGTTGTTTCTGTAATGTCCTTATGTTATGAAATGTAAGGGGTAAAGTTTATCGGTGGATTTTATAATAGTTGTGTCCAAATTAGGAGTTTCCTGAAATGGAGAATATTCTGATGAGTGCAGCACCTTGAAGATCCCATGCCTTGAAATTTATTGGATGTTAAAAATTCTTATTTCAGTCCATTGTAAACAATGGTTGAATTATGATTATTATTGTCAAGTATTACGCACAAGCTTTTGGTGTTGAATTACCGTACAAAATTTCATTAAAACTCGTTCATTCAGAGCTAAAACTACGTGTTGTTTGCAATGGCGTGAGATTGAGAGACATACCGTCCAGTAGTATTTGTCGAGCTTGTCTGGGTGCTTCTTGCGGAAAAGAGAGACCCGGGGCTGGTGAAAACGCAGGGTGGTGACATTACCGACACTGTCGCCAATGAACAGCATTGACGGGTTCTTGTCGCTAGCGACGGTGTATGCGAGGCACTGTGGTACGTGTCTCATGCCTTTCACAAGGCATAATGGGGCATGGATCAAACTGGATGAGTCGTACAAATGTAGGCTTCGGTCAGAGCACGCCAGAAGCAGCACGTTTGCGTCTGGGATGTGCACAGCGTCAGTCAACCAGATCGACGTCACTCGACGGCGTCTGTCGATACGGTCCACATCACCAATACGTTCGCGGATATCTCCCTCGCTCAGGGCGATGACGTAGCTATCCAGGAGCTGGAGCCGGCCATCGTACACCCCGACACGGCCGAACTTGGTGACCACCGCGTAGCAGAACGTCATCTCAGTCTCAATAGGCACCACCTTTACGATGGTCTCCCTCTGCAAGATTAAATCCTTGTACCGTCACCACGTAATTTAAGTACGTCACGCTTTTGTACGTTAGGGGCTGTAGGTTACATTTTCCTACGTTAGCTGCTGTAAAGAGTCCGAATTGGGAGAGACCAAAAATACTTCTTATACTTTTCCTTCCGTTTACGGATTAGGCCACCTGGCCTGTTTATATTTAGAATTAGCCTCTCAAACTATGAATATCATAGACAATGATGGGATTCCTCGTCCGAGGAATCGGCTCATCCCAAGGTATCTACAGAATAACACAACACAAAAATCACAGGACATGTGTTCGTACCACGTGTGGTATTGGAGCCCACGATCCCAGTATTCGAGTGATCGTAAACCAGTACGCGTCTTAGGTTGTGTGACTTCTTTGGAGAAACAGTAATATTTTTATAACCTGCTCATTGAATGTACGTAACGAAACCCTTCCGTAAGACCTGCATACAACTTCTTACCTTGCAGTGGGGCATATTGAAAATGTCGATGTGTCTCTCCACTGGGCTGACTAGGCCAACTACACAGCGGCTGCCGATTTTCTCCATCATGTGATCCAGCACTTCCTCCCACCAGACTAGTCCCACCTGCGACGTGTCCAAAGATTCGAACCAATGCCTCGCACTCTGTGAATACAAGGTGTTTCCTGGAACAGCCATCGAAATACAATTATAACTGCAGGTCACCAAACTCGAAGTCGAGTAGACAACTTCTTACTTCGTATTTTGGAGGTCCTAATTTCAAATATCGTCGGGAGACCAATACCACAGCAGGTATTCTGTGTTTCTTACCAAGTGTCGAGATAATACGACAAATCAGGCAACGATCACATGCTCCACATTAGTCAAGGTCGCAATTTCGCCCTAAGATGGTAGCAGTGGATTCTTCCGAAACGTTGATAATTACCTACGAGATATTTAGGAGAAAAAATCTATATTTTTATCTCCGTGAGAGTTTTAAATTCCAGTTATTCTAGTGCACCTATAAAGGAGTCGGGATAGCTCAGTTAGTATAACGACCGGCTACGGCCTGGTCGTTCGAGGGATCAGAGTTCGATTCCCGGTAAGGTCAAGAATTTTCTCCTCTCCGCATCTTCCAGACCGGCTCTGGGGCCCACCCAGCCTCCTATTCAATGAGGGATATTCAGGGATAAAGCGGCTGGGGCGTGAAGCTGACCACTCACCTCCAGCTAGTGCTGAGGTCAAGAAAATGTGGATCTATACATCCACTGCCCCATATGCCTTCGTGGCGTAGTGCTTAATTACTGAAGCACAGGGAAAACTCTACTTTTTTTTACCAAGTGCACCTGTGACCTATGCGTCACTTACCGACTACTCTCTCGATGGCCTTCACAAACTGTCTCTTGGTGAGCGGTTGCCCTCCGTAGTTCTTCCCTTGCACCGCATTTGCCCGCGCATTCTTTTTGCGTCGCGTCTCTTTCTGGTGTGTCTGCTCTTTCTTGGCGTTTATGTCGCCGGAGAAGAAGTATTTCCGGAGCTCACATAGGTCCTCCGAGTCCAGCCTCTCCAGGAGGTCCAGTTCCAGAACATCCTCCTCCAAACTGAACACAACACAGTCCTGATACTCTCATAATCTGTTGCAAATTACACTTGCTTGATGAGCCGAGCAGTTTGGCTGCTTCGGCTTTTTATGTACCTTACCTAGGAGCCTGGTAGATCATTCGGTATGGAGACTATGTTACGATCTGGACGATCGAAAAAAATGGGTTCCGTTCCCGGCAGAGATGCAAAATATTTTTCTCTTCTTCACAGCGTCCGGATTGGATCTCGATCAAAACCATCCTCCTACCCAGTTGGTATCAGATGCTTTTCAGTCGGGGGTAAAGTGAGTTGAGGCTTGAAACTGCCCAGTCTCCTATATCTAATGCCGAATTTGTGAATGGATGGAGCTTCTCCAGTATTTCGCTTGTCTTTAATGTGTGGTGTTTAATTAAGCACAGAACAACTTTGCCTTTGTAAATTTTACCAAATATTTTAGAGGTCAAAATCTCTTCATCTACTGTCCCGCACATCGAAGACTAGCCTGTCTGTAATAATCATGTTACTCGCCTACCACTTTATTGTAGTGTTGTTGAAGGAGGAAGCAGGACTACGTAAGTAACAAGTGCCTGAAAACCAACTGTTCTGGTAAGTTTTTGGATCCAAGATGGATGGAGAAAATGGAAGATTTAGAATGGGCCTATTAGGCATACACAGCGAGGAAGTTAGAACCGAGCAGGTTGGTCTCGCATTAATGCGCTGCACTTGTGTTTGGGAGATTCTCGGTGCGAATCTCGGCCTGGACACCGACTGTAGTAACTGATGTTTTCCTGATTTTACTCAGTACTTTCGGAAAATTTCTGATATATTACCTTGATTAGATCGCAACCGCTTCCTTCAAAAGCCTTTCCAATTCCTCATTCATCAATCAACCTGCCGTTCGACGCTGTAGAACCTAGCTACTGACAGCGTCTTTATATCCCTCCACCCTCAAACCATATGGAAGCTAAGGTAGAAAATTCTAAGATGTTATGATGGGCTGGGCTTGTAGCTCGGATGGGCATTCAATAAATAGACTTCACCAAACCGTGGGTAAATCTGTTTTGGAAGGCCGAAAATAAGATCACAGATTATAGTTGAAATGCGTAGTACGGGAATAGGTTTAATGTCTGGCGATGAAAAAGATTCAACATCGTATCCAAGCGCACTTCATTAAACCCTGTTTCGAAATTTTCGTTCCTATTGTGAGAGAGTTAGGAGTCGGTATAGCGACTGGCTACAGCTTGAACGACCGAGGGTTCGGAGTTCGAGTCCCAGTAAAATCAAGAATTTTCTCTATTCTGCGTCTTCCAGACAGGCCCTTGCACCCACCAAACGTCCCATCCAATGCATACCGGGGACTCGTTCATTTGGGGTAAAGCGACAGGGGCGTGAAGCTGACCATTCATCTCCAACCACTGCCGAGGTGAAGAAAATGTGGATCTATACATCCACTTCTCCATACGTCTTCATGGCGTAGTGTCTAATTAGTTGAGCACGCGGACACTTTACCTTATTATGAGAGTTAGGCCTACTAAATTAATCCTTTGTTGTAACTCATGCATCTAGGTGCATTTTTCGGCTCCTTGACCTCCGGCTGCCTTTCGAAAGTGAATGCTGGTAGGTAGGTATCAATATTTCAAGTGGAAGCACCCATAAAGCGCGATTGATTTCCCCTGAGTTTGGGACGGTTGTACAGTGATGGTAACTGTAATTGCCAGCAGAAGGAACCTTAACGTTTAATCCGAACAAAAACATACAGTTATGACTGTTAAAATCTGGAGAAAGGTGTGCTATAAGGAAACATCTGCACCGGAACCGGCTAATCTCGGGCCTCAGATCTTCTGCACGGCATACCTTAGCCCCATTCCACAATCTTGACAGTTATTTAACGGGATAGACCCAAGTAAGATTACTGTGAGCAAAACATGCGCTGCAGATCGAGTGGAGGAATCAAATATGTGTAGAATCTTCATGGGAAACCAAAAGGTAAATGTGAATATTGCCAGTCACGGTAGCCGAGCGGTCTAAGGCATGCACTGTCTTCGCTCGCTCGGAAGCCGGGATCGTAGGTTCAGTCCCATTCGGGGCATGAATGTTTAGTGTTTGTGTGTGTGTGTGCTTTTTTTCAGTGTTTGTATACAGGTAGAGGCCTTGCGACGAGCTGATCACCCGCCCAAGGAGTTCTACCGAATCTAGTAAACCAATGTGAAACGGAGAGTTTCATGGAGGTAGGCCAAGGCCCAAATTGGGGCTATAACGCCGAAGGAAAAATATGTGAATATTAATGTTGAAACTGGTCTTCATAAATACGTCGTCGGGATATGAACCCGATTAAGCTGGCCCAAAATATGATCCAGCACCATCTCCTTCTTTGTGTCCCTCTATTTATGAAATAAGAATCAATATTCTGTGCTATTGAGATAGTTTTTATTGTGTTCATATTGATTTAATTCATTCTTCTGAATTAAGCTGTGAAATAAATATTCAGTTTTTTAGACTACCCTGTACCTCATGATTGCCGTATTTGCATAGCGATGATATATCCAACTCCCCTTTTTGAGAGTTACCGTGTTCGATACCCGAAAAACAACCTATATTTTAGACTTATTCATTACCTTCAGGAAAATCCCGATATTGACATAATAATTCACGAGGCCACATTATCGTTTTTGTGCCTTCTGATCTGACAATGACGTCATCATGCCCCGCCTTTCAATATCGTTGCAAAATACAACATTCGGGCTTCAGCAACCAGATCATGGCGAGATTGTGATGGCAGTGATTAGGTTTGGTGATAGAATGGAGATAGGTTTGATGAAATATACAGATACGAATAGGTCTACCTCTTTTAGTCGTCATGTAAGATGACAAAAGATTCTCACATTTTACGTTGCTAATCAGTAAGGTTACAGTTTAGTGAACTCACCTAATGCTCGCCAATTCTGTGTTGAAACTGCTCCTGTCGTCACCCATAGTGAGCTTATACTATCAAATTTGTTTAAAATTTTTAGTACGAAAACAGTAAATGAATATCAAAATTATGTATATCAGCAATCACGCCTCTTTCATCTCAGTAGACTTGGTTGCTACGTAAACAGCAATCGATTATACATGCGCCCCTTCGCATCCGTTTGTCCCTGTGTGGGGCTAACCATAGCAGCCGGCAGGAAGAGAAATGCACAGTGCATTAACCAGTAATTCTTTACATCTGATCATAATTAATCAGAACGGAGATTTACAACATCTATTTGCGTAGCGTCAGAGTAGAACGCAGTCGTTTAGTTATTTACCATTAGTTCATGGATGAATCATTAAATTGATTTGTTGTTTGGTTGGTTAAGTAATCGATTGAACTGTTCTTTTTTTTTTTGCTTGTTTTAGTTTGAAAAAACATAAATGCTTAGCAGTGCAAAGGTGTTTCATATTATTTGGCACATGATTGAAGAGGTAACAAAGACATGGACATTGGTTTAAAAAAATAGATAGACATGGAATATAAAATTATATGAATGTTAATAATTTATATCAATATTGCGGGTTTCTGCAGTATGACCCCGTATATCTGAGACGACCGTAATCTTGTTACCACCTTGAGAACCTCCGATCTCACATGCAAGTATTATTATTCTTACTCATATTTGAGCTGAATGAAAGCAGAAAGAGGCTCCCATGTCTCTAGAACTGGGTAGGCTTAAGCTCTTCGGCGCCAGACCACCAGATCTGGATCTATCACTAAGTGAAAGCAGTATCATCTCATGTAACAACGATTTTAAAAAGAAAAATGTAGGTAAAGCTAATCCTGTAACAGGCCATGGAGGCCCATAGGATTGTGAGACGTCAAGGCTCCCACATTTTGTAAACATCGGCTCACAGATGGCGGTGAAGTTGTCATCCTTACGCGCCGGCCACCCTTTATTCTGTTAGAGGCAGAGTCGACCCCAGGACCATAATGTGGCTGAAGGACTAGGTCAATTGATAAATACAATAACGTCATCGAGAATCGAACCCGCAACCTTCCATCTTGTAGCATAGTGCCTCAATTAACTATGGTACCCCGTTCCCCCGACGATTCTAGAAATGAAAATAAAATACACTGCCGCCTCTCCACTGCTTACTGCAGGTAGTCAACCCTCTTTCATTTTCTTCCTGCGCAGCGAGGAGGGTTGTCGTGGGCGTTTCTGCTCCTGTGTCTATAAGTCATGAATTTTCTTGCGCATTACAACTTTCTGTCGTAGGTTAGTGTGAGAGAAAGTCTGTACTGCCTGACTGATGAAGGTTAAAATCCTGTGACTTGTTATATTAGGCCATGAAGGACGAAAATCGTGGAATACGGGTAAAGGTTAGTCAACAAGGCATTTACAATTCTGTATTTCAGCATCCTGTTGCAATTGTTTAATTTAACGTCCATGTATAGGATATTGTTCAAAATGACTTTCCAGTTCAGGAAACCCATCCCCATCGCAAGTTTGTCCAACGTGGAATCGATGCGACGACTGTAAATAAATGCGAACAATTATTTGCAAGAAATTCGTAAATACACGGACCGTCAAGCACGCTTTATTAACACATGAAGTTTGCTTGGTGCCTAAATTTTGGTTAATATATTTATAATACGTAACATTCAGTTGTTAAAATGGATCTTAGAGAGATAGGATGGGATGGTATTGATTGGATTGATCTGGCCCAGGATAGGGACGAGTGGAGGGCTCTTGTGAACACGGTAATGAACCTTCGGGTTCTATAAAATGCTGGGAAATTCTTTAGTAGCTGCAGAATTGGCGGCTCCTCCAGAAGGGCTCCACTCCATGAGTAAGTAAATAACATTTAGTTGATATTTCACTTCATTGCTTAACTTTCAAATGACATTTATTATACATTTTGTTCATAAGTAAATATCGTTGCACTATATTTACGATTTTGTTCTTTATATTTTTTTATTGTTATTTGGACGGCCCAATTCCCATATCGCCATTAACCCTAAAAAATATTAAGTTCGGCCAACGGTAACGCACTGAACGCGCCGCTTACGAGGAACATATCCCACGTATTGCAGGAGGGTTTTCTTTAATGACTTCTGTTTTTTTTTAAGTTTCTTCGGGTGGGGTGAGACTGAGTGTACTTGGTATGTCGGCACTAACTGGCCTATTATACCGGCCCCGGATGATAGATGATGAGTGTGGCAGGGGAACCCGAAGTTCTCGGAGAAAACCTGCCACTTTGTCCACCATAAATCCCACATGACCTGACCCGAGTTCGAACCTGGGCCGCAGTTATTGGAAGCCGGTTACTAACTGCCTGAGATATTTCACGGCGTGGATGTCTTCTAGAATAGAGGGGTTATGAAATCCAGGTGGAGGGCAATGTACATGCTTCAGGATTTTAATAACGAACAATGTCGAAACCCATATCTTTGGACTAACAGATATTTCAATTCAACATTAATCGGTTTAGGAGCTGCAATTATTACCCCAGGGACGGCTCTGTCATGCCAGACTATCTGAACTGTGTCTTAATTTCGAAGAATTTCTCCAGAATCTAATTCATTCACGAATCATGGTATAACATTCCACCATACATACAAAGCTTTCCCGACAGTTTTTGTTTCCAGAAATTATAACCGATTTTTCTAATTTTCGCTTTCCACATACGCACGGCTTTAGAACGGGCTAAGTGGTTTCTAGTACTGAGGTTATTTGTTCTTTTTCCGACAGATGCATCATAATATTCTGCGTTTCGGATAAGGAACTTTTAATCCGCTTGGAACTGTGTTGAAATGAACTCATTATAGACAAATTATTAATGCATATCATAGCACAAAAAATGTCACTCCTTTTCTTATTCGAATACGCAACCTCGCCACTGCTAAGAAAAACTACCGGCGAAGTTTTTGGCTAAGGAGAACAACTTCGGTTCAAGCAGTCCTCAGAAATCTCAGCCATCGAAAATTTCCCCCACCTACACAAGGTTTTAATCTTAGCCAGGGTTATAGTCCAGGGCGGCGTCCTAGCACTTCTTTCAGTGCCAGGACTCCGCTTTAGTACTTCTTTTAAAGACACCTGCGTGAAACGCATGGGTGTTATGGCTTCTTTAATTTTCGACTTCTGATATGGAAAGCAGCAGCCTCTCATAGTATGTGCGTTTCATGAGCTCTTCGTCGTCCGGTTTTGCATTTAAAAGTGTAAATCTGCTTCATATCTTTCGCGCATTATTTTCTTTTTCTTTCAGCCTGGAACTCCGTACCAGACCGCCCCAGCACTTTGAGTTTTAGAACGAAAATCAGGATCATCTGCGGTCTCAAGTCTGTCTTCTTATCACACGTTAGTGGCCGAAAGCTATTTCGATCCATCATAGACTTTAGACGAACTTCATCACTACTGTTCAAGTTTGCAAATAAAATCATGTGAACAGGGTTCACAGTCCATGAATGAAGACAAATACCCGGGAATCGGTTGATTATAACAAAGAAATCTGTAACTGTGGCACAGCAGCTGTTTTGTTTTGTGGAAATTTTCTGTGGACTTTGCTACCACAGGCCAGATGTAATGGACAGCATCGGAATTACTGACCAGCGTGTAGGATCCGTGTTGTATAGGCATTATCATTTCGTGTTTGCACCAGGTAGTGATCCATGGCGCATACAGTTTACAAAGAGTGTTACAGATCGCTACAGATCTAGGAAGCAGTGACCGGAAGGGGCAGCGTAGTAAAAATGGAGGGCTGTATTGTTGTGTGTTGTGCTCTCTCTCTTAATCATTATGTAATATTTCTCGAAACTTATGGTGATCCTTTGTGAAAACGTGTGGGTCGTTTAATGAATTATTATTTAATATATTAACATATATTTTGTTTCTCAACCGTTATGTCAAAATACGAGCGAGAATGTCAAGGTTTGGACGACCCACGATTTCGAATTTCTATGACCCAACAAATGGCAGCATCATGTACCGGAGCCCTAATTACATCATTATTGAGTAAGTACTATCTCTAAAGTGTAATGCTACTGATTAATTGTTAAGTTATTTATGGAGAGCGTAAGTCTGTATAGCGACTGGCTATCGTTTGGACGACCGAGGGGTTTGAGTTCGAGTCCCGGTAGGGTCATGAATTTTCTTTTCTCTACGACTCTGCTCTAGGGCCCATCCAGTCCCCTATCCAATGGGTACCGGCGGCTCTTTCTCCGGGGTGTAAAACTGACCACTCACCAACTAGTGCCAAGGTCATGAAAATGTGGATTTATACATTCACACCTTACACGCCTTCATGGCGTAGTGCCACATTAGTTAAGCACAAGGATAACTTCACCTTAATTTATTTATGGATTGTTCTGTGACTTCACCACTGCAAACTGTACGTTGTCAAATGGTAGGGTGATACTGAATGAGTTTGAAAGAATGCAGAGGGAAGCAGTCATTTGTTTTGAGTTACTATCCCAGCGTTTGTCTGAAGAGACTAAGGAAAACAGGGAAAGCAAGGTAAACTAAAAACCTCAATTCAGAGCCATCAAGATAGAGATTTGAACCAGGGACTTCCGGAATCTGAAGCTGGACTGCCTCGAAGTTCCATTTTCTAGACTACAAAAGCAACTTATTAGCGATATTTGTAATGGTGAAATTAAGCCAAACGGAGTTTTCAAATTTGGTAACATAATTCAGCATGTTTAAATTTTCAGTGACGCCATTTGATGTCGTAAAAATTCGCCTTCAAGCTCAGCAAAAAACGCAACTTTCTAACAAATGTTTCTTGTACTGCAATGGGCTCATGGATCATCTCTGTCCTTGTATAAATCCCAATGGACCAGGTCAACCATCTTCTCAGACATCACAGTTTTGGTATCACCGCCCTGGTCACTTCACTGGCACTATGGTGAGTAAAATTTCCAGTTTGTGATATACACTCAACTCTTGATTATCCGGGATAATGGTGGGGATGGAAATCACGATTAATAGAAAACCTGGTTAAGACAAATTTTATTAAAGTAGTGTTGTAATACTGTACCTTCATAATACTATAGGCCTGCCTGTATTTAAATTTATTCAACCTCATTTTTATGTCATCTCATGGCCTATTTAGTACTTTTTTTTTACATTACACTGAAGTATGAATTAGTTATTTCAATCACAGCGTTCAACAACATCCAACACTTAACACTTAAAAAATTTAATATTATCATTTGCTTTTTTGCGGCATATTCCTCTTTATGGATATCCGTACGAAGTCTACATACTATTAGCTTGTCACTTAATAAACTGTTCTCTTCACTCTCAAGATGTCTAGTAAGGATTCCAAATGATTAAGAGCAGCACTGTCCACCTCTTCCTCATTCTCACTTTTGTTTTTTAAAATCTCAGTTTGTTCTCCAATACTGTTTTGCATTGCTAATTGTTTAACTACACCTATTTTTCCCAGCTGATTGATAATTTCAAGTTTCTGTTGAATACTTAACACAACACGCTTCCTTTTACACCCTGACATTTTGCTAACGCACTTGAAGATCGATACAAAGATACTAACTGGGGTGATGTATCTGTCCTTGAAACTTTCCACACGTCCTTGCATTCTTTCATCCCTACCCTAAAACATTGTGTTAGCATAACGGGACCAAAGAATGCAGAGCTCGGTTCACACTAGTGCGAAAATAGTGTTACAACTCACCATGTGAAACAAAAGTGAATGAATATTAAACAACATATAAGCCTCAAAAAAGCCTCAGTAGCCCCGGTTAAGCTGCAAACCGGTCAATCCGCCCCTGGATAATCAAGAGTTGACTGTATTTACTTATTTCAGCTTAAGTTGTATGTACACTTTATACAGAAGGTAGCTGCAATTAATATAATCTCTGTAACTTTTAAGTTACATTTTAAAAAAGCAGTCGTGCAAGCAAGGATAGCTATTTTTGTAATGCCCCAGCTGGACTTTAATTTGAGGCCCCTTACTCCATTGATTAATCTGAAATGCAATTAGCAGCCTTTCCTCCCTTTTTAACATCCCAAAGCATGCCTGCAGATAAATCACTGCTATCTCTAAAATGTTTCTACTCATCTCTACAGATATTTGTAACAATATTCTGAAGTAAATGTTCTGGAAAGAGTAAACTGAATTAAGTTTCTGTAATATAATGAACACAGAACATGGTAAGAAGTGATAACTGTGTTAATGTAGTAGCTATATCTTCACAGTACTGTGACCAGATGCAGGGTAAGCTGGAACTGGTTCAGATAGACAAGTTAAATTGTTTGATTCTGAGTTTATGTTCAGATTAGAAGTTCAGTGGTTGGCTTCCTCCACATCTCCCTCAAGCTGCTAATCTCCTGCCAGGATACTTTCCTGTATTCTGTTCACAGAAATGTTGGTAATGATAACCTTGTGATAATCTTCCCCAAACTTTTTGGCTGGTTGAGATAGGGCAGGGAGGTATACAACAATACACAGAAAGAGGGAAGCCTCAAACCTTCACTGCTTACGATCCATGTGTCTTCTTTCTTTGACCTCTATATAGTAGATGGGCACAACTCTCAAACTCATCTGCAGTTATACATGTTCACCATAGTGTAAAGTTTTTCCAGTTGAGCACAGTAATATAAAAATAAAGTTACTGTAGAGATATTACTTGAGACCTTCATCTGGTCATTTATGGGGCGAAAGTTTAAGTAAAAGAACAAAAATAGTAACACTCACAAAACACATGTATTCCTTGTAACATTTTATTAGTCAGTGGCTGTGGGAATGTGCAATGTCTTCAAGTCAGCTGCCTATAGTTCATTTGAATGGGAAGGTGGGGGCATGATTTTGCCTTTAGATAAGGAGAACCAAAGAGAAAAACATGCAAATTCCTGCTGAAAATGGGTCATAACAGCAGTAACCTGAACACAGCTTCAATTCCATTGATGTTGGTTTTATTCCCACCTGGTTTAAGTGCATGAAGGGACAGTCTTCTTTCTGATTATAGGACGCAATTATAAAGATAGCCCGCAATGAAGGACCACTGTCTCTGTGGAGTGGGCTAAGTCCAACAATTGTGCTTGCTGTCCCTGCCACAGTTGTATACTTTGTAACATACGAGAATCTTCGCCTCCTCATCAAGGATAGACATGGTGGCGTACAGCCTCACTGGGGCCCTCTTATGGCTGGAGCAACAGCCCGGTTCTGGGCTGTAACATTAGTTAGTCCACTTGAGCTGATACGTACAAAAATGCAGTCCAAGAAAGTTAGTTACCAAGGTAAGTCAATAAGATAGAGCAGTGACAGTTGGAGGATTTATTTAGCAACAGTGCCTGAAGCCACAATTTTTTATATGTATACAGTTTGGTTTTAGTATCAGAAGAATTTGGTTGTCATTGGCGTGTTGGATACGAAGGTACTGGCTGTTGTTGCAGCTGTATACTGTGGCACTCCTATAGCATCTTTAGTATCTAGAAGTTAGGTGTCTGGTTGCCCTTCCAATGTTGCTTTTAAAATACAAAGTTACCCCTGCCCTGTTATTATGAATAACGCCCATGTTCGCTGCAAAGAACTCAGCATGAAGAAGCATAATTCTCTAACTACAACACATGTGTGCATCTGAAGGACCTACACATGAATAGCAGCAACAAGAGAAAGCAGCAGTTTCTCCATTAGATATATTCTAACACCTGATGATGGCCATATTGGCCAAAACATGTTGTGACCTTTAAATTTTAAACTTTTAAGTTAAAAAATAGTTGCACATAAGACTGTAAAATAAGATTTATAATAAAAATGTAAGTTCAAATAAGTGATTCACATGGAGGAGTTTCAACATTAATAATTACCAAAGAAAAATTAACTTAGTAAGTACATACCTTGATAGATGTGGATATAATTGGGCTACAGAAAATGTAAGAATTGATTTTACTCAGTCTGGAGACACAGGCCAACATGACATTCCATGTTTGCAAATTTTGCAGCCATGACAGCAGGAGGGATCACTTAGAATCAGATTGAAAGCAATGTCACAAACCAGGCAGGCACCAGGTTGGTGTTGCAAAATACACAGCATTGTCAAATTTTGTTTTCATTGATGAACTGTTGCATCATTTATGATTATTAATTTGGGCCACCTCAAAGTGAATCACTCTATATATTTCTGAGACACCCACTCATATGGAGGACAATTTTAAAATCTTGTTAAGAGCTCCAGTATGTCAAAAGTTTCTTAATGTTATATTCATTGCTACAACCTCAATACTGCTAGCCATCACAAAATATGAGGGCAAATCAAAAAGTCTTTGCCCCCTTTTTTTTCAACCACAATAATACACATATAGGGAAATCAAAATACAGACAGTGTTCTAAGTACCTTTGACTATTTTACCACATAGTCACCACCCCAGTTCAGGCATTTGTCCCATCGCCCCACTAGTTTGAAGATGTCACTGTTGTAGAATTCGGCCGGTTGAGCGTGGAACCACCGCTGGACAATAGTTTTCACGTCGTCGTCAGGAATGAACCTCTGGCCTGCCAGGAACTTCTTCAGTGGACCGAACATGTAATCACTAGGGGTGAGATCTGGACTATACGGTGCATGCTCCATAATCTCCCATCCGAATGACTGCAGTTGGGCTGCGGTCCTGTTTGCCACATGAGGCATGGCGCTGTCATGGAGGAGAACCATATCGTCCAGGAGAATCCCTGGGAGCGACTGCAGTCATTCGAATGGGAGATTATGGTGCATGCACTGTATAGTCCAGACCTCGCCCCCCGTGATTACCACATGTTCAGTCCACTGAAGAAGTTCCTGACAGACCAGAGGTTCATTTCCAACGATGACACAGAGACTGCTGTGCGGTGGTGGTTCCATGCTCAACCGGCCAAATTCTACAACAGTGGCATCTCCAAACTAGTGGTGCGATGGGACAAATGCCTGAACTGAGGTGGTGACTATGTGGAAAAATAGTCAAAGGTACTTAAAACACTGCCTGTATTTTGATTTCCCTGTATGTGTATTATTGTGGCTGAAAAGAAATAGAGGCAAAGACTTTTTGATTTGCCTTTGTGCTCGTATATTCACACATGCAGCAAAATCATGACTATGTAATGTGTGGCCTTCATTCAGCGAGTGTAATTGTTTGATGTAGCTACAAGAAATAAGGAAATATCCATGTGGTTTTAATTTTTCAATGAGACTGACAGCATGAACTCAGTCATTGTGAACCATGTAATGATTAAGTAAAATAGGTAGCAGAGGCCATGGATTTGGTTTCACTATTACTAATCTTTTTTTTTTTCTCCCAGAGATGCGTCAAGCATTGAAGAGCTTACTTCAGTACCATGGCATACGGGGCCTGTTTAAAGGTTTGGGCTCAACCCTACTCCGAGATGTTCCATTCTCAGGTACTTGGGTTTCTTTTTTGTGGTGGCCGTTGCATCAGTATTCAAGGAAAGTATGGATGACTACAGCATGTGTAGCGAAATATTTTAATAAGGCTGTGATAACCAATCTGATTATCTTGAGTCAGGCTAGTGAGAATGTGAAGTGAAATGTAGTTGTCACATATGAAACATTCAGAGGTCCTTTGAGGAGATAGCAGAAGTTGTTTCAGTCCAATCCCTTAGTGGCAAGGTCATAGTTCTATCCTTTAATCTAACATGAGATATGAGAAAAAGTATCTTGACATTATGAAGTTAATCATACAGTAAATAGGGATAGTAACCCATTGACTGGCAAGCCCTCATCATAGAACTACTGTTTATAAACACTAAGGCTGCTTGAGAGTAAATGCACTTACACAGAAAAACATAATACTTCCTCAAATTACCTTCAGCTGACAGCAGATATAGGTCATGTGAAAGTCTGTTCCTTTCTTGAAATGTTGGTGTGTTACTTGATGCCATGTGTTGCACAAAGTTCTATACTAATTGATTAAAGAGATCACCTTTTTGTTAATAAATCTTAATGCAGCTACCCCAAGTTGATCAGGTTGGTACCTGGCATGCAAATGATTATAATTGGCAACTCTTTATGTTTCAGAAATATAACAGAAACCGAAGTTTTAGGCAGATGTGTTTATTGAATTTTTCACATTCTGAAATTGTTGATATCAACACATGGCCGCCCCCTGCCCCTTCCCTCTCATATTCTGTATGAAATGTGTGAATATAACTAAACCTGAATTTAGAGGTGACAGTCTTACTATGTGTAGAATGATTTGCTCCTTTTAAAATATGCCCTATCTTCCAAAGCAGATGTTTCATGCTCCAGCTTCTTGTTGATATTGCATACTGTGGAATCAATCCCTTTCTTTCATAACATACTTTGGTGTTTCTCAGCTTGTGGGCTACAGACTGTCACTGTTCTGCAGCTTAACTTGTGCTTATCCCCAAATTCTAGTAACCCTTACATTGTGTATATATTTTATCATAACTGGAATGGTTCCTTTTTTATTGTTAGAGATTAATTTGTGTTGAAGAAGACTACCTTTATTCTTGCACATAACTGTCATGAAATAAGTGAATTTCAGTTTCTTTGCGTTCTGTTATATATTGACCTGATGGAGTGGGAGGTGTTTGACAACTTCATTATTGTATATGCTCTTGTGCATAATTTTTTTACTACCGATGTTCGGTACAGGGTAATATACCTTCTCTTTCATTTTAAAGACTCATAAATGTTATAATTTGTTTACTGCATATAAACTTCTTTAAATATGCTTGTAATGAAAGGTATATATAGATCTGCTGTGGGGGCACGTGGTAGCATAGTTTGTTGAAGCACTATGCTACAAGCCAAAAGGTCATGGGTTCAATTCCTGATGAGGTCATTATATTTTTGTATTGACTATTGCCCACCATGACCTCAGAAGATGCACAGTGTAAACACATGTCAAATCCACTTCTCCAGTCCTTTTGTTATTCTGGACACTAACTCACAGATATTCAAAAGTGATTTGAAAGGGCATAATGGATGGACACACACTCGTGCATGTAGTTCTATGTAGATTTTAAATCTGTGTAACCCATACATCTGTCCACTTGCCATGTACAAAATATTTGGTTAGCTGTTAAGGAGCTGTGTGTCAGTCCAACTAAACCGTCTCTGTTGACAGGTATATACTGGTTCCACTATGAGAAGATCAAGGGAATTTTATCACCAGGTGTTCCTTCATTTGGTGTCAGTTTTGTTGCTGGGGCAGCTGCAGGCTCCGTAAGTTTTTGCAGGTTCTACCAGTGTTTGGTCTGCATTAGCTCTTAAAAAGAAATTTAGCAATCTATGTCATTGTCAAGTTTCTTTGTCCTTCATAGTAACTTCAGACTAATTGACCACCTCATGAAATTTGGTGTGAATGCCATGCTGTTGGAGGCCACCCCACCAATGCTCCATGTCAAGGAAACAGGTACACAAACCTTGCAGTAATTAAACTGAAAAAGAACTATATCTCACCTGTTAAAGTTAATGTCTGCTTAGCAGCACATTATGGGTCCTTTTAACGAACCGTTACCATACAGAACTAGGGCCTTTCAAGTGCTCTGGAATTTTAAATGGTAGTGGTATTTGTTGTGAAGAAATTTTTATGTCTTTGGAATTGCTGGAACATTTCTAATGAAAGATATTTTAAACGAAATTAATGGCTACATTCTGTAATGCACTTTTTTGCTATTAAAAATTGTTCTTTGCAGTAATATTAATAGGTTTCTGAAATAAAACAAAATTTTGTATGTATAAATCCAAGTATATCACACACTTGTTAAAATGTGTTCCTTCCTTCTGATTTAGAGTTTATGTTTGTATGGTAAATTTCTTGTATTTTCCTTCCCATGTTGTCACAGAACTCTAGGTTAGAAGTTCATATTTGTGGTATGAAAACACAGATCTGCATTCAGACAAAATTTACAGGCGAACCACTAGGCTGATTCTGCAGCAAGACAGTTATTGGTGTGTCTTCAAGGTGGGGATTATACTGACTTGTGAGTGGGATGGATTGAGGATGAGAATCCCTTGGACTAATTTCCAATGATTTGAATGAAATGCAGACAACATTTTTGATGATGCTCTATTTTTCTACCAAAGTATGGTAAACTAATGTAACTGTTTAATATAGTGAGGGGTTTCGCTGTTGCATTGTCTGGATTCTATTGTGCTTGTTCTTTCCAAAGTACATCGGAATCTGCATGTAATGTTCCTCAGTTGTAGGATTTCCGTTTTTTAACATTCAATTTCAGTGTTCCCAAATCAGTAATTTCATTGTTGTATTTTCTCCATTAAAGGTTTTCCTCATTTCAGTGTTCACATCCACTGAACCTGAAATGGAGTTATCACTGTACTCATGTTATGAGTTAGCCAGTCCTATCACATAGTTTATAATTCTTTTGCCAAAGTGCTTATGTTTCTTAAGAATGTACTGCTTGAAAATAACTCACCTGCTGTAAAATTTATAGTAAGACAGTATTTAGCTGATCAAGAAGAGATCAGATTTTCCAATTTGTTGTAATACTTCTGTCTTGTGCAGTAGATTCATGCTGAAGAAAGCAGTCTTCAGGGATTTGGCACCGTGTATATGTGGTGTTAACCGACGTTTCGGAGNGTTGATTTATTGATTGATATAGAAATCTCAGTATATAAAGAAATCTGTTGTGTTTTGTGTTACTATGAAATGTTCAAGAGTGAACCTGTGATCTTTCAGTATTAGCCAAACTCTTTACTGTTATAGTAAAAAGAAAGTGCATCTTCCAAACACTTACATCAGGACATCTTGAGATCTTGCATCACTGTCAAATGTGTGACTTTTGGTTGTAGTGATAATACTTGTTAGTTTCTGGTAGCAAAAACAGTTTGGTCCCTTCGCTGAAGAAGGGTAGAAAGACTTCTTAGTATAGAATCTTTATTCATTTGTGGTGTCTCTTGTACTCTCAGTCCTCTGAGACCTCCAGTTGAAAGGATGGACATCACCTGTATTCCAAGGATGTTGTGGTGTTGACCAAATTTTATGTTGGCTTCTACTCAAATCACTATTATCGCCTGTTGCTAGAGTGTTTTCTGCAGGCTCACTTTCACTGTCAAATGAGATTACTTCATTAGAGTTACTGTCCAGAAGACCTGTTCAGTATCATTTTAGTCGTAAAAATTTGCACCAGTGTGTTGAGGAGAAAATATATTGTAAGGTTTGAGATTTTCATGGTGGTGACCATGAAGAATTCCATCTTCTGGGATGTGGCATCTTGTAGATATTTTGTTAATCGATGTTTTGGAGGGACGTTTCACCTCCATCTTCAGGGTATAAGAAATCTGCCAGCAATGAACCAGAATGAGCGGGTGTCTGTAGACTCTACAGACAGATGATGATGATGATGATGATTGTTCCAGATTGCATCAGTTGCAACCAACCCTTTTGATGTTGTGAAGACACATCAGCAGATAGAGCTAGGTGAGAAGGAGATATATTCAGGTAAATGTACATTCTGTTGTGATGCCGATGTTGTGGAGTCAAAACTAACTGACTCCATGGAGCAGAGGCTTTCTTGAGAAGCTGCCACTTGTGCAGCTTCTCAAGAATTTTCCAACATTTTATGGAGCCCAAAGGTTCATTACCATGTTCATAACATCCTTACACTGGTCCCTATTCTGAACCAGATCAGTCCAGTCCATACCATCCCATCCTATCTCCTTAAGATCTGTTTTAATATTAGTAACCCCCTACATCTTGGTCTTCCAAGTGGTCTCTTTCCTTCTGGCTTTCCCAGCAATATATGCATTCCTCGTCATCCCTATTCATGCTACATGCCTTGCCCATTTCATCCTCCTTGGCTTGATCATTCTAATTATACATGGCGAAGAGTGCAAGTTATGAAGCTCCTCATTATGCAGTTTTCTCTGACCTTCTGTCACTTCATCCCTTTTCAGTCCAAATAATATCCTGAGCACCCTGTTTTCAAACACCCTCAGTCTCTGTTCCTCCCTTAATGCCAGAAACAATTTTTCACACCCATACAGAACCACAGGCAAAATTGTAGTTTTGTTTATGCCAAGCTGTTGAGTCATAGCTCATATTAAACATGTATATAGGTCTTAGATTACATAACCCTTTCATTGTTTAATTCAGTAGAACAGCCATCTGCATAGTGCCATGGTGGAGATAAACAAACCTCCTACTGATATTCTCTTTTCCACGGAGAACTATAGGAAAAGGGCAGCAAACATCTGCTTTATCTTTGTTTAGAGTGGGTCGTAAGACAAAAGCATCCTCAATTCTTCTCTCTCCTGTCATAAATGTGCCTGTTTTTACATTGCCTCTCTCCCGACTTTATTTAGTATATGTTCCTACATTTGTTAACTTCATCTAGTCACTTGTCATATATTTGCTCAGAGGAATCCTGTGGGCATAAAAGGCAGAAATTTTTGACTACTTGAGGGACTCTTAACTTTCAAGAAAGGCTTTGCTCCATGGAGTTAGATGGCATATGCATGCTATATATCTGTGGATTGGGTACTGAAATAAATGAGTACATACATAAGGTAGTATATTGCTGACACTGCTCACAGGCTGTGTATGTACAATGCTTGGATGTCATTTAAATGGTTAATTAACATAATTTTTCTTGTCTGCATCTGAATCTGGGATCCTTTTTATCCCAGGATAAAGCAGCTATTCCATGAATGTTACTACTCATCTCCATCTAGTGCCAGTGTTTGGAATGCATGGATCTTTATCTGCGTGACTTTATATAGTGTGTTCCTCTCTGACATTTTGTACATTCATTTTAATGCTTTCTATGAACATGTATAAAGTATTATTTATATTCAACATATTTGTCTCCTAGCATGAAAAACCTTCACTGTTTAGAAATGAGTTTTGGTTAAATTTGGTGTACAAAGTCTATGTTAAGTGTGTTTAGCATCGTGTTTGTGCATTTGCATGCTTCCCTTCTAATACAAGGTCAGGCAAGAAGTATTAAGACTCATTTTTAATTTCATTCTGGGCGATCTGGCAGTGCTGTTACTTGGAATGCTAGGTGGCAGGACAAGACAGAGCTCACATGGAAAGTCTGGATAAGCTGCATTCATAATTCATTGAATAGTAGCTCATTAGATCACTATGTGTTGTCAACTCTGTCCAGACGTGAAGATGGAGCTTATGATGGAATGGAGAGTGAGTGTGAATTTTTGTGATAAACTGCAGAAATCACCAGGTGAAACGCCAGAGACATTAAGAACGATTTATGGTGAATCCCCAGGACAGAGAAGCCATGGTTGTCAAAGTCCATGATCAAATCAATGTTGATCTGCTTTTTTGACATCATGGGTATCATTCACTTTGAATTTGTATGTGAAGGAACCACTGTTAATCAGACATTCTATGTGGAGGTGCTGAAAAGACTTATTGATGCTGTGAGGTGCAAGCGAGGAGAGTTGTGGAGAGATCAGTCATTGATTCTTTACCATGACAATGCACCGGCACATGCTTTGCTTCAAGTGTTGCAGTTTTTAGTAGGAAAAGGCATCCCTGCCATGGATCATCTGGCATACTCTCCTGACTTGTCTCCAGTCAACTTCTGGCTGTTTCCAAAACTCAAAAGAATGTACTGAAACGAGTGTGTTTCTCAGATGGTGAGGGCAGATCATCTGTGATAAAAATGTTGACAGATATTCGTATTGAGGATTTTAAAAACTGTTTTGAACAATGGCCTAAGTGCTGGGAACATTTTAAAGAACTGGAGGGAGATTACTTTTAAAAATTCTGGGTTGCTAATATCTGCAGAACTTAAAATACATTTTTAAAAATTAGTCTCAAAATCTGTTTGCTATACCTTGTAGATACGCAAGCTGATTGTTTGCTGGTAGTCCTCTATAGTTCTGCATGTACTGCTTCCCAGTCCCATGATTCTGATGATAACACTGCCGAAGCTTCCAACATATTTAAGTTGATGTTGTGACACTTGTACGAGGAGAATCAGTAAATGGGACACAGACGGATGTAAAACATAAAACATGTGTTATTCAAACCTGGAAAATACATTTATTTCTTGACATATCCACCAACATCGATACACTTTTCCCATTGCTTTACCAGTGCATCAAAACCCACATCATGGAAGTCTTTTGACTGTTGTTGTCTCAGCCACTTCCCACTGTAAACAAGAAACATTTCATTGAGTCCTTTTACCCGCAAGAAATGCACAACAGAATGCTGCTTTTCAGTTGCATACTCCTCAAGCATGATCATCATTTTGACTACTGAAACCAGCCTTTGAACATGCACATGTGCATCTGCTACCTAGTGATACACAGAAAACCTATTACATCCAATACAGCTGTTTTACTTCCATTTGTGACCTATTTACTGACTCTCCCTCATATGTATGTGTGAATTAGTGGCTTTGCAAGCTGTATCACATATTCTAGATGGCTTGTGTGATTGTTGGTTCCATGCAGGAATCTCTTGAAAACTTTATGTGCCATATGCCACATCTCTTCCTTTCCAGCAAATAGAGTTCCTTTCTTTGTCCCCCTTCTGGAGCATGGAATTGTCTATGCAGGCTTGAACATAATGTTATATTTTAGCGTCCTGTTGCACTGATTTAAGTCCANACTTGAACATATTTCCTACTCAATCTGAGAGTGCCAGCAACGCTAACTCTTAATCCCCTCAACAGTGCTGCCAACTATGGCGAGTTACAGGCTGTGCCCATTGTGTAATAAAGAATGAATTAGATGGACAGCAGTCTTCGAACTGTTTAGATTGTCTTCCACATTTCTGAATCAGCTCCACTGTAAACAACAAGAATTCAAAGGTACCCTGACCTGGATTCACATCCTTCATATGTTCTTATACTAAATTCTGATGCCTTCAAAGAGGTAAATTGTTTCCACCCTAACTGACCTTCCCATATTGTGACTCATAATTGCAAGTGTTACACATACAAAGACTGAATCTTGGCATTCAAAGCATTAAGTATTGTGCTGATTTTGAAGATTTTTGTGGTCCAGTGTAACTGCCTTGTGTGGTATATAAACTTTCTTGTAAGTTCCGATCTGATCAGTATAGTATTTCATACATGTATGGGTGTTTCAAGATATGCATCTTTTGAAAAACATGATTTATGTGTGCGTGTCTGATTGATTCCCATCAGGATGGAGGTCCCCAGTGTCACATATACAGGAGATGGACAAAATAATGGAGACACTACAGATACTGTACACATTTCTTTATTAATATGGTGTTGGATCAAGTTTTGCCTTCAGCACAGCTGCAGTCCTTCTTGGAATGGACTCATTGAAGTTTTGAACAGTCTCTAGCAGGATTTTATGCCATTCTTCTTGAAGAACATCAGGCTGCTTTAGAGATGTTGGAGGTGGGAACCTGTTCCTGACTCTGATCTCTAAAACTTGACCACAGTGGTTCAGTGATGTTCAAATCTGGCAATTGTGCTGGCCAGGGAAGATGTCACAGTTTACCTTCATGCTCTTCGAACCATGACTGAACACTTACATCTGTGTGAATAGGGACACTGTTGTCATGGAAAACTGCATCATTCAGAATTAATGCCTGGATCATGGGATGTCCGTGATTAGACAACCTGTTCACATACTCTCTTTCAGTAATTCAGCCATGAAGAGTAATAATGGGACTAATGTAATACAACGATATTGCTTGCCCAAACCATCATGGAACCTTCCCTGTGTTTCACTGTTGGAACCAGGCATTCTGCAGTGTAGGCTTCCTTGGGTGTTCTCAAAATGTAAACTCTTCCTGATGTGGGGAACATTATGAAGGATGACTCATCTGACCATATCTCTTGCACATTTGCAGTTGTCTGATGTCCAGATTCTGTAGTCATGACAACATTGTTTACACATCTGAGCATTAATTCCAGTAATCAAAAGTTTAGCAGTTATAGCCCTACCATGGATGTTGGATTTGTGAACCTCATGTTTGACAGATTTTTTTTTAAATCAGGGTGTTCAAGATGAATATTCAGTTCTGCTTTCCTGTAACCTGTGCTGTAGTAGTTCTGTCATTTTTTGAAACAATCTTTCCCGTTGTATGACAGTCTCTTTGTGTCAGTGCTGATTTTTGCTCGTTGTTCCTCTTCGTTGATGTTGTCTTCTCGTGATTTGTGTATGCTGATATAACCTTAGAAGTTGCTCTTGTTCTGCCTAATAATGTGGAATTTTTTATCACAGATGCTCCAGCTAAATGCGCACCAGCGATCTATCTTCTTTCAAAATCACACAAGTCTCCCATTTTCCAATTCTCTCACATGGACTTTACTCAGCACGATCACTAATGCACTGACACCAGCACCACAGAGTGTAAACAAATGGAAAAACATTCAGTGTTGCAAATTGAAGTTCTTTCAGTGTAGCCAACACAAATTCTGTTCCTCAGTTTGTTAGTGTTTCAGTTATTTTGTCTACTCCAGTTTTATATATATCGCTCCTGACTTCGGTTTCTAATCTTAGACCTCAGCTTCAAAACACCACTTTGAATATAGTGTTCAACATATATGTGTGCCTCACATGCAATAGGATCTACAAAGTCTATATCAAAAAACACAAGAAGCTCTCCAAAGCGCTGTTTACATTTACTTGGGGTCAATGTCCACTAGTGAAAGGTATTTTTGTTGGAGAATAGTCACCAGCAATATGTTGCTAAGGGAATGTCTAGATCATTGGCACTTAATTGCATGTGATCACTCCCACCTTTTGGGCCTTCACTTTCTGTCGCACTAGGAGAAACACAATAAGTCTTCTAAAATTCTCAAGAGATTAGCATTTCCAACACTTGCATGGTTCAAGACACCAGCCATTTTAATGGACTCACTTCCTTATATGATGTGGATTAGAAAAACTGAGATAATAAGTATTCCAAGAAGCTTTTGGGGGAAAAATAGAAGATGGCAGCAGAGGAGAAGACTTACTGAAAACATTGACACATTTACTTTGGCCATGTGACAGCAGATGGGTGGAGAAAAGGACAAATATATAAGAGCTAACAGTGCTCTTTACACCCATACTGACAACCACTTTATAGGGTTAGTATGCTAGTGTATGGCCTCCTGGCCTGGGAGTTTAGCTAGCGATTGATACATAATTACATGATCTACTCACTAACCAGTGCAAAGTAAGGACTATATGCCCGTTGCAGAGGTGTGGATATACACAGTGTACAGTGTAACAGGAAATAATAATATTAAAATGTACAGGACATACATCTCTGTCTGTCTTTAGCAGTCAGGTTTGATTTACAGTGGTGTAGGGTATGTAAGCTGCATCATCCAGGAGTCACGTGTGGTGAACCAACTTTACATTGCATGTATAGGTATGTCAGTTTGCATATGTGATCTCTAATCCACCCATGCCCTGTTCTCGGTACTGCGACTGGCGGCTTGCAGGCAAGAGGGGCACATTGACATTGCACTCATTTGGCTCTGGACCAATACTTACAGGTATGGTGTATACCTTAACCTTTATCATATGGGACTAGGGACTTTAATTGCTGGCTACAATAGCTGGATTTTAACTCTGGAAGTTATAACTGGCAATGACATTAGTATTGAAGAAACATATACATTTTTGGAATGATACCTGCCAAGATATCCTATTGAAAGATAATTGAAAGAAATTACATTACCAAATTCTGTGTACAAATCATTGCTTCCAATAATTTTTATGGAATCCCAAAATAAAACAAAATATTATATACATACATTAAAATGTATAGCATATACATCTCTGGGAAATTTTCCCTTTCCACATTGTGACAGAACTCTAATTTAGGAGTTTGGCTTTGTATGGTAAACATGAGAACATAGGACTGTACACAGACTGACCTTACACTTCAAGCATATACATTTGGTAGCCATGTGTTTCTTTTGGCCAAGCACATGTGTCATGACAAGTTTGTTCACCTTCAATGTGAAAGATTTTACAGGCTTGTGGGTTTGGTCTTTTTAAAGTGAACTGAGGTTGAGGCTCCCTTGCAAAAATTTTAACATCTTTGAACCTAAGTGAGACAATTTTGGTGCTCTGTTTTCTACAACAGGATGATGGAATGATGTAGCTCTTAAGTATAGTTAGATTCATTCTTCTGTTCCAGTGAGACATTTCACTGTCTCATTTGTAACTGTCTTCTGTTTTGCTTTTTTCCTGCCCCTTCCCAAATATGTATCAGCTTGTTGCACAGTTTGTAAATCCTTATACCAAAGCATTTATGTTTTAAAAATGTATTGCTTGAAAATAATTACCTTTCAAGAGCACAGTAACTTTATCCACAGCTAAATATTCAAGCTTACAAAAATTTATCTCAGGCTTTAGTCATCTTTCAGAGAGAGATCCGATTTTCAAGAGTCGGTCTTATTTCTTGTCAGTTTTGTCTGGTTGATTTATATTGTCAGGGAATTGTAGAAATGTCAATAAAGAAAAAAATGGTAATGTTTCATCATGTTACTATGTGTTAAAGAACTGCCCCAGAGTGGACCATTAATCCTTTATTGTGTCCCAGATTTCATTAGTTTATCCAAAAAGACAGGCATCTCATGCACAGTCATGTCAGCAAATAATGAGAGTACATCTTCATTCTCAAGTGTGCCTAAATAGTGGTTGCAGAGTTCATTATTCTCTGTGGCCAGCAGTTAGATCACTTCAATATAGAAGAGAAAAACAGCAATTTCTGTAGAATATTATCTCACATGGTGTGCCCCTGCTGTCTCCTTCAATCCACTGGTACCTGTAATAAAAGGATGAACACTGCTAGAATTGTGAGGGTGTTATGGTCTTGTCCAAATTTTATCTCAGTTTCAGCTTACATTTTTGTTATCATCTGCTGGTGCTGCTGTGTCTTCCACAGGCTCACTTTCACTGTCATTAGAGCCACTCTTAGAAATGAGCTCCAGTTCAGTATCATTAAATCCTCAGATTATGCATCATAATGGCAAGGAAAAATTATATTCCATTAAGGGTAACATTGTATACCAACCAATCTTGCCAATTAGAGTAACAAGCTTTCATGGTTCAGTGTCACTGATTGTGGTCTCTCTCTTTGCTTCCCCCCAACCCCTGAAAAAAAGATGCATGAGAATGCTTTTATTTCTTTGTGTCACTATCCCCTTGGCATAATAATTGCAGCAGGTTAGTATCTTATGTTCCATATTTCTGATGGTCTGTCTGTAGCAGTGGTTTCCAGCCATTTGGGAAAGAGTGGTCACACACTTTGAATTCGTGGATGAAGACTGATCACCCTTCACCTGAAAAGGATGTGAATCTGACATTTACTCATTCCACGTTTATACAAGGCTTACAAATGAGAAGAGCTAGTGAATGAAAAATCACTTATTTTAAGTTGAACATAGAGTCTTTTTACTTCCAAAACACTGAATATTTTGGTTTTGAAATCTAAAAGTGGACACTAAAGTTGCATGAACGTCTAATCACTTGTTACAATTGAGTCAAGCAAGGATGATCAGCAGCCACAGACTGAATAAACTCTTGACATCCTTAGAGTTTGGGCACCTTCTGTTCGTATGTCAGACAATGTGGAACAAATCTAGAGCAGATCTTCATTTTCTGAGATTATTTTTGTGCTGATTTCGAATTCCTCTTCCATCATCTGAAGAATCCTTCAACGTTCAGTTGAAATCAGTTCCTGAAATGTTTTGGCTATGTCAGGTGTCTCAAAGAGCTTTTATGATCTTCAAGATTTTCATGGCCATCCTGAAATCTTGCATACCATTCAAAAACCAATGTACAAGAGAGCATTGTCACCATAAGCATGTTTTATCAGCAGGAAAGTTTCGTCAGCTCTTTTGCCTTTTGAAACAAAACTTAAATGTTCACTCTCTGCTCCATCACTATGAACTGTCACAATGATCTGCACGATACAAAATCTTAAACATGACTGAGCATGCATGGCAAGAGAGAGGTGACCAACCTTGTACAGAGGACACAATGGAAGAGTCAACTTACATGTTCCTATGTGTTTTAAATGCACATAATGGACTCAGTTCTGGAATTTATTTGTCAAACCTTGTATATCTACAAAATAGTTATATTTATATGTTTTTTCCTTTTTTATGTATTGTAAGGAACTTGTGCTACTGATGTCACCCACAGGGCATAATGATGTGTTCTTGTGAATACTATTGCAGAACCTCCTAGCCAAGGCAGATCCATGCTCAAGACATTGCAGAATATCTACAGTCGCAATGGAATTAGTGGACTGTTCACTGGCCTTACACCACGACTTGTCAAGGTGGCACCAGCCTGTGCTATCATGATCTCTACCTTTGAGTATGGCAAATACTATTTTCACAGATATAACAGCCGAAATCGTCACAAGACCATCTCTCCGTTCTAGGAAGTAAATATGTTTGTGCAAACATTTTTGATGGCCATATTCATGAATTAAATATTGGCTATGGCCATATTCAGTTTCAAATAATATTTGGGTGAGGATGTTCCAAAGTATATATGCAACCATTGAACACGTGAAGAAACATTTAGAGATATACTTATTCACAGTACACAAACAGATATCCCTGTACTTGAACGAAACTTGAGAACACCTTGGATATGGTTATTTTTTGCTGTTTGACACTGATGATCATTGCTAGTGGCCATATTCGATGATCACTGTTTTATGCTCTTACCATTGAAGTAGGTACAGGAATGTGTGTAGGTAGTCACTGCACTGTGATTTTACCCATTTGCCCAGAAGAGGTAAGGAAATCCCATGGTGTTTCATCTGCTTTTGTACATTTTATGTGGTTGGTGAGTTGCATAAATAAACCACACTGAGGAGTCATTTTGTAGACATAAATAAGATTGACATCATAAGAAGAAAATTAATTCACTGTTTAAATTAACATATTTGGTACAGACTGTTTCTGAAAGTATGATTTCATGACTGCAAATGAAAAATAATACAGTGCTGATTGAAAGTGGCATGAAATTACACTTTTACTTTGAGTTAGATATTTGTAAATATGGTATTACACATTTTTTCAAAGAAACTCTAATTTTTGCCTCAAGTATAACAAAAGAGACTTGGTTAGCTGGGAGGACATGGAGTCCTGAAATCAAGAATTTCCAGTAATGACTGATATAATACTAAAAAGTACATAATTGTAAAAATAAAATTCTTGAAAAAGAAGAAGCTTTTTTTTTAACTGTGGTAGTACTGTGGTTCCTTGATAAAATGTTCAGAGGTTTGCACCATGCATAAAGTTAAGAATTGCGTATTTACTTCACATAGTTTCACGGTTTTGTTAGAAGAAAATGTTTGTGTGTGGGTAGAATGGAAAATATTATGTGGTACTTATGGGTTGGTTGAATAAGTGTGTGTGGAAAAATGTGCTTCTGCTCATTACTGTAATTTTATTGATACACATGGACCTCTGTAGTCTGTAGTTCAGAGGTGTGCATATTTCCTCAGTTCCTCCATACATATGCTGTGATAGTAATGTAAAGAACGTTTTAGTCCTTATGATCATCTCCGTAGAATTCCATATAGTAAAGATTAATAACAGAATTTGTCATATGATAATTCTAAAGAGGGAAGAATAATTAATGTTGATGTCATGCACTGTCCTTGTCAACTGTTAACAGTTGTATGGCATTCATACATCCCCCATCCTAGGCAGAAGGTCATGGGTTCAATTCCCAATGAGGACATTGGACTTTTCAGTTGACCTCATCATTCCAGCTGCACTATGGCCCTGGGTGGCTGGCATGTAAGGCTGACAACCTCACCACCATGTTTGAGCCGATTATGTAGAAAATGTGGGAGCCTCGACATGTCACAACCCTATTGGCCTCCATGGCCTGTTACAGGGAAAGCTTTACCTTTTTTCCCCCCATCCTAGGAGTTCTGCTGTAAGTCTAATCAGATTGGGATTGAAATAGAAGTCTTTCAACTTTTAAAACTTCACAAGAAGATCAACCAGGAGAAAAGAAACTTGTGTAAAAATAAATACTTCAGTCATGTGAGAGTTGAGGTTATGGCAGTTACTATGAACAGAACAATTTTTAGGGATGTTATGCCATGTTTACCAAAGTTTTTGAGAAATGTCATGCATCTGTATTCAAGGTCAAAGAGTAAGTCATGTAAGCAAGCAGCAGACAGAGTAATTTAATGTCATCAGATTTCAGAAGAATGAACTTTGTATATGCCAACAATCCATGCATTTTTTGACAGTAGTATTTACTGTTTCGCTGGTCACTTCACTTATTACATAAATGCTTTTGTTTACTTAAGAATAAGCAGTTACTTTTTGCTTTCCACTGACTGACATATTAAATTTTAATGAAATTCAACACAGCACACCTTGTAGTGTGCTTGCAGTATCATTGTCAACATAATTGATAACATTCACTGCAGTATTACCAAAGAGGTGCACACATGTGCAGAAGAATGATCCAATGACTGTTCCATTCTGTCAAAAATGCACCTTCTACCCTCTGTGACTGATGGCATTTTCCAGTGTGTGTATGTCTAAAAATATAAAAACTAAAAATTTTCACCAACAAGATTGGCGAATGTGAACAATCACCAGTATTTGTCAGCATTCACTGAATTTGAACTTGTCTCTTCAGTGAAACACCATTTAAAGTTTCTTTGTAGAACAGTGGGTTTGAACTTTAAATTGAGATAAGCCTTGCATTGAGAAACATTAACACATTGAGGACAGGTCGCATGATATCATGATTTTAGGACATGTTACGTTGTAACACACTATACCTTGCTCTGGCGCCACCCAAATGAACGACTACTGCGTAATATTACTCTGGAATGCTTGCTTAGTAGGCAGTAACTTGACCTCGCTGTTTTGGTTCCCCCTCCAAAGGAAAATAATCTTTGACCCTTCAAGCTGTTATGTACCAGGCAGGAAGTTAGTGCAATATGAATCAAGGACAGAAGCAGTTGAAGACGAAGCGATCTCTCTCGGAGAACAAGAAATATCTGACTTGTTCTCCGATGAGCTATCTGACGTTCATTCTGAGAGGAGAGTGAAAGTGACTCAGACAGTGGCAGTGACAGGGGACAACAAACAATTGTGGCCACATAAAATAAAAGTGAAAGTAGAGGTAGTAAAATTGCGGGGACAGCCACATGGGGAAAAGTAGACAAAATGCCTACTTTGGGACAGTTTACTGCAAATCCAGGGGTGAAACAAATTCCATCAGACCCAACGTCGTGAAACCACATTCAGGGGGAAGGGGGATATTCTTCTTCAGTGCTGGAGGGATACTCGTGTTGTGAATATGGTTTCTACAATTCACAATTCGAACATGGTTGATGTTCAAAGGACACATGGACAAGTAAAGAAACCTATTTGTATTTCTGAGTATAATATGTTCATGAAGGGAGTTGATAGAGCCGATCAATACTTGGCCTATTATTCTCTTCGTAGGAAAACAATAACGTGGACAAAGAAAGTTGCCTTGTGGCTTATAAATTGTGCCATTTTCAATTCATTTTTGGTTTACAAAAATCTAAACCCTGATTCGAAATTGAAATACAAACATTCCTGATGAATGTGGCAAAGGCCTGGGCTACATACCAGATGGTGGCGGCAGAACAAGAGTCAGACACAGACTTAGTTGCACCGGGCCCATCAACTCCCACCCCACGCAGGCCTCATGTGGACCCCCTTGGGCGACTCTCGGGTGATATGCGGAAACATTCCCTCGTGAAAATTGTGAAGAGTGAACATTCCAAGGGGAAGCATCCTTCTAGGCAATGCCTTGTTTGTGCAGTTCACAGAAAAAGGAGCATGACTGCCTACATTTGCAAGTTCTGTGTAATGCCACTTCACAAAGGGGAATGTTTCCAGAAATATCACACTCTCAAGCACTTCCAGGAGCACTGGTAAGTTTTCTCCAAAAATTTTAGTTCATAAAATTAATTAGGATATTTTATATAATTTTTAAAGTGAACAGTGCACAAGTTAGGGTACTGGGTTTAAAAATGCCGGTCCCCAGAGTGATTTTAATACAGTGTGTTCCTAAAAGAATGGTGGGGTTTTAGATACGTATATATTTTGTATTTCTTACCATGTACAATCATAACGTGTCAATCGGAAGCTTAATTGTCCAAATTTTATGTACATCCATCAAAGTGCCTCTATGTGCGCACCTTTCGTTACCCGGCACAGATCAATGCGATAGTCGAATTCCTGCCACACCCGCTGCAGCATTTCAGGTGTGATGGTCTCCACAGCACGATTGATTCTGTTTCGGAGATCCTGGAGCGATTTGGGCAATGGGGGTACATAAACCATGTCCTTCACGTACCCCCACAAGAAGAAATCACATGGAGTTATGTCCGGGGATCAGGGTGGCCACCGGAGAAGGGGGGCATCTTCACCTGTAGCACGTCCAATCCATCGTTGCGGAAGGACCAGATTAAGCAAACCTCTCCAATGCTATGGTAATGTGGGGGAGCACCGTCCTGTTGGAAAATGTAGTCATTGGAATCATTGGCCAGTTGTAATGATTTTCTTGGGCTTCTCTGATACGTCTCCCTCACTCTTACATTTCACGCCTCCTAACTGTCGGAAATGGAACTAGGAAAGAGCGCCATATACAAAATGAAAATTTGAGAGCTTTTCAACACCAAAAACTGACGGAGATATACGGCAATGAAACCCCACCATTCTTTTAGGAACACCCGGTAATTAAATTGCCAGTCCTCAATGTGTGAAGTGGGGGTCCCACTGAGTATATTGTTCTGGTAACTTGATTTCGTGATTCACTGTTATACAACTTCAGACTAAACCTGTATTGAACTGACATTTATGTAAATTGAGATGAGTCTCTGCTCATTTAATTTCTTGGTTTATATCCTGAAGCGATTTGATGTAGAATATAAATTTGGAAGTGTAAGTGTGTGACATGCTGTTGTGTAGTGGATGCTTGTAGAAACAAACTATCATGTATGAAAGGTGTGTTTTTATTTTGTACCAGTTTGTTTACCAGAAACATGATCATAAATTACATTGTGTATATTTTATCATTACTATGCTCATGTTTATGTGTATTTTGATCCCTCCCTGACCAGTCTTGATAGAATGATGCCCTGTAGGAAATTTCTATCTTGCTTAAACTTCCTGAGCAACTTAAGGATGCACTGTTACATATGACATTCACTTCTTTCAATATTTAAAATACTTTAGCAATATGTGACCTAAGGCTAGTCGTCCATTGGAAGCGGAAACCTGCGAACTGGGATNAGTAGAAGCTGATATATTTAGACACCATGGACTCCCTGTAATTACTCAATTTTTCCAGTAGATGGAGTATGAAGATATACTGCAAAAGCAGTCTTGTAAATCATTTCTATCTGCTACAGTTGAATGTATCTGTCACTTCTTCACTTCTCTGTTTCATTCAGGAGATTGCTTTATATTTGATATTTTTAAAAGTTTACCCATATATAGGTGATTTTTGTGTAAAGGTAAAACATATGGAGCTATAACTTTACTTGTTTTATATAGGTCTTGGTCTGGGAATAGGGAATTTTAAATCTCCCAGTACTGTGAGGTTAGAAGTTGGATTTTAATAAGGCGGGATAATAATTTATAATCCGGGAATAAGGGGCTTTAAATCTGTTGCTACCATGGGGCTAACAGGTGTATTTTAACTCTGGGCTAACAATATTGGTATTTAAACACAGTTCTGAGTAGAGCTCATAAATCCTACTTTCCTAGTGCACAGATTTCTAGAGCTGCAGGTCTATTATTATTGCAAATTTATTTTATTTTTGTGAACAACTTACTCTTTCAGTATAAGTTCTGTCATATTTGTCAGATGTAAGTCAGAGTTTCGCATCTTCATGTTTTTAATTGATACAGATATTTCATTCATAACGTGTAGGAATGGGCATTTTTTTTTAAGATTATAGGAGGTTATCATGTTAGATATCACTAGTTTTACTCCTACCTCACAAGTTCATGCATGTCATGTTGTTATTACTGACTGTAAAGAATTATAAACTATGCCATTTGGTGTAATATTCATACAAAGTTTTGTGAAAAACAGTTAACTGATGAAAAAGCTGAAAGGACACACTCGCACATAAGCCATAATGATTTCATAGGCCTACTTTCTTTTCTGATGAAACAGAAATCGTCTAGAGATATAATACTGAGCAAGCTGGACAACATGCATGTGCCATTGCAGTAATGCAAGTCATGGCTGGTACAGGTTAATCTGGCCCCATTAATCCATAACTCCTGGAAAGAGACCACAGGGACTACAGTTGTAGGTGGGAGGATAATATTAAAGTTGTAATATAGTACTAGTTCTTCTGCATGTATACTGAATAGATGGCCTAGTAGTGAATAACGTAAAGACTTGATTCCTTTACCAGCTGAATAATTGCTGATGTCTCACAGAAGACCTTGCACCATGAAGTTATTTACTTCAGGTTAGCTGGTTACTTAGACTAATAACTTGGCCACTTTGCTGCATACTTTTCCTGATGCGTATACAGCCGACAGTGCAAGCCTGCTAGTTAACATGTTCGCAGTTATGAGCATGAATGATTCTAGTAGTAGTCATAATTCTGCATGGTGGTGATCCTTGTTCATGTAAGGTAGGAGATATATTCCATGCATACTGTACTCTCCTCTGTTAATAGGTGTGACTGCAGCAATGTGAACCTGTGCAACCCTCCCATGTGATCCCAAACAAGACAGAAGTTTCATATGTGATCCCAAACAAGATAGAAGTTTCATTTTGGCTCTCATCTGATGTTTCAGTAGTATTTCCATGGATAGAATCATTAAATATAGCACAGCTGCTTTCCAACCAGTCCTTTACAGCTCCCTCTCATTTCATATGATACTAAATCATATTTGTGATCAATTCACCGTGAAGCAATTGATAAACCAACAAACATTAGTTTCTTCCAAGACAGGCAGTAGCAAAACACAAGCCATAAAAACGGTTTTTTTTTAAACAAGCAGGCTTGGCTTGACAGTAATTATATATTTTATATTCAATTGGAAAGTAATAGATTCAAATTTCAGCAGAAGGTTAACTGTTCCAAATAATGTTTGAGGGAGCGTGAAGCTGCCCGCTCACCATGAGTTAGTGCCGAGGTCAAGAGGCCTCCGTAGTCTAGAGGTAACATTCCCACCTTATGACGCGGGTTCAAATACCCGGCGGAGGTCGTCGAATTTTTAAGGGCGGAAAAATTCAGGGAACAAGTCCTCCGGGAGGGACTTTAAGCTGTGTGTCCCGTGTCGTAACTTTACAGCATATAAAAGAACCTCATCCCCAAAGGGTATCACTGAGCCAAATTCCAGGACGTTTCCCGCCCAACAATAGTCTCTAAGGCCTCTGATAGATGGGGGAAGCATTATAGACACCGCTAAGCAAGTGGCCGAACTCGCTTGCTCGGCGGGACTGATGGTACGCACCATTTATCGGTAGGGTAAAGAGACTGGTAGAATATCATAGAGGGAAGCACAATAGATCAAACTGGTCGCGGTGCATGGGGAAACCCACCCTCTCTAAATAACTAACTAACTAGTGCCGAGGTCAAGAAAATGTGGCTCTGTGCATCGACTCCGTCATACGCCTTCATGACGTAGGGCTTAGTTAAGCACAGGGACAACTTTACCTTACCATTGTCACCAACCTTGAGAAACATGTCGCATATTTCCCTCCTGTTTTGACACACATAATGTACAGTATGGAATTATAACGCTTTGTGACTGAGAAGTAGTACATACATATTACATATTTTACGATTTATTTTAAGAATATTTGATGGAAACGTTTTCTTGTGTTTTGTTTTACTGCATTCGTTTTCTATGTTACTTCTATGTGCCTCTATTGGCTACAGTCAGCTGATTGTACTGTCTTGATCGTCTTGATTGGTCGGTGACGTCGAGGACGGGATGGACAAGGGAGGTAGTCTGTTCGTAGGTCATATCTGCTAAGACTGTCTCCCAGAGAAGGTTGGTTTTGTTCTTTTTCTAAATGAACTGTGTACTATTATTTGTGTTCTCATGTCTTTTACATGATTTGTTTATAACGTGTAAACATAAAATCCATGTTTAACGTGATTATTTAATTTCTGTCACGGTAGTGTAATTGACCGGCAGAGAAGTTAGTATGTGTTGACAGATATTAGTATCTCTTAAGAAAGGTTTGAAAAGTATTTGCACATCAGAAAGTTGAAATTGGTCTTTGTTTCAGTGGTAGTAACGCGTTAGTTACTTTTCGGTTTGCTGTACGCTGAACGTTTCATGTCATTTACTTATCCGGTGTGTCAATAAGTAGTTAATGTTAGAAATGTCAAAAAGATCATTAGACTAAAATGGCACCCAATTTTCGCATTGCTCGTATTTTGGATGTGTTTATCCGAATTTTACGTGGGATGTTAGAAGTATGTATAGGGTAGGTTCGCTCAGGGCGGTGGCGGAAGAAATTTTAAAATAAGTTAGATTTAGCAGTAGTACAGGAAGTCAGATGGACGGAGGTGGCATCACACCAGCAGGCGAATATACAATTTTCTATGAAAAGGGGATTGAAAATCATGAATTAGGTACAGGTTTTTTTTTCGTACATACTCGTAAAAGAATTGTATCAGCAGTTAAGAGGGTAGAGTTCGTTAGTGATAGGATACCATATAAAATACTAAAAGGTCGCTGGTGTGATATCGTTACAAATGTTCACGCCCCAACAGAAGATAAGATTGATAACATAGAGGACAGGTTCTATGAAGAACTAGAGCATGTATTTGATAAATTTCCGAAGTACCCTATGAAAATTTTGTTAGGAGATTTCAGTGCCAAAGTAGGGAGGGAAGACTTTTTCAAACCAGCGATTGGGAATGGTGGGAGTTTGCATGAAATTAGTAATGCTAATGGAGTTAGAGTAGTAAACCTTGCCACATCAAAAAAATCTTACTGTCAAAAGTACGATATTCCCACATTGAACATCCATAAATTTACTTGACATCTTATGGGAAGATACACAATCAAGTCGACCATCTTTTGATAGAGAGGAGATGACATTCAAGTATACCTGATGTCCGATCATTCAGGGCAGCAGATTGTGATACTGACCACTCCCTGGTGGTGGCCAAGGTTAGGGAAGGACTGGCAGTAAGCAAACAAACAATGCACAGAGTTCATATGGAGAGGTTCACTCTCAAGAAATTAAATGAGGTGGAGTGTAAAGAGCAGTATTTTTTTTTTGTTGCTAGTGGGGTGGGGCTAAGTCCCTTGTACTGCGGCTACTTCTGGCCTATTGTACCAGCCCCAGATGATAGGTGAGGGTGATTGTGGAGCAATCTGTGGAATGAAGATTGGCAGGGGAAACTGAAGTACTTGGAGAAAACCTGCCCCAGCGTCACTTTGTACACCAGAAATCCCACTTGACCAGACCCGGGATCGAACCCGGGCTGCCGCGGTGGAAAGCCAGCGACTAATCGCTTGAGCTGTGGCGCAGCCTTAAAGAGCAGTATCATGCTGAAATCTGAAATAGATATGTGGCCTTGGAAAACTTGGACACTGAGTTGGATGTTAATAAAGCTTGGGAAACTATAAGAATATAAAAATTTCTGCCAAGGAGAGTCTAGGTTATTATGAACTGAAGCATAAGTCATGGTTCGATGAAGGATGGTCAGAATTACTAGACCAAAGAAAACAAGCCAAATTTCAATGGTTACAGGATCCAAGTGAAATAAATGGGGATAATCTGAACAATATAAGACTTGAAACCAGCAAACATTTCAGGAAAAAAAGGAGGGAATATCTGAAAGACAAAATTGATGAGCTTGCAATGAACAGTAAGAACAAGAACTTAGAGACCTGTATAGAGGAATAAATGACTTTAAGAAGGACTACCAGCCTAGCAGTAACTTAGTGAAAGATGAGAATGGTGATTCCCACAACATTTTGAATAGGTGGAAGAACTACTACTCTCAGTTATTGAATGTACATAGGGTCAGTGATATTAGGCAGACAGAAGTCCATACAGCTGAGCCATTAGTACCTGATCCTAGCCCTTTTGAGGTTGAAAGTGATATTGCAAAATTGAAAAGGTATAAATCGTCAGGTAGTGATCAAATTCCAGCAGAACTAATCCAAGCAGGAAGCGAAATATTAGGTTCTAAGATCCACAAGCTAATTAACTTCTGCTTGGCACAAGGAAAAATTGCCTGAGCAGTGGAAGGAATTTATTATTGTACCAGTTCACAAGAAGGGTGTAGTAATTATTGGGGGATATCACTGCTATCAACTTCATACAAAATTTTATCCAATATTCTTCACTCAAGGTTAAGTCCATACATAGATGAAATTATTGGGAATCATCAGTGTGGGTTTCGACATAACAGATCAACTACAGATCAGATCTTTTGCATTTGTCAGATATTTGAGAAAAAAATGGAGTACAATGAGAGAGTACATAAGCTATTTGTAGACTTCAAGAAAGCCTACGATTCAGTTAGGAGGGAAGTATTGTACAATATTCTGATAGTTTGGGATACCCATGAAAATAGTTAAGCTGATTAAAATGTGTTTAAACGAAACTTGTAGTAAAGTCCGTATAGGTAAACATTTCTGATAAATTTCATATCCAGAACGGTCTAAAACAAGGAGCTGCTTTATCGCCACTCCTTTTCAACTTTGCTTTAGAATATGCCATTAGGAAGGGCCAGGGAAACCAGGTGGGACTGAAATTAAACGGGACACACCAGCTGTTGGTCTATGCCAGTGATGTGAATATCTGGGTGATAATAGGGATACCATAAAGAAAACACACAAACTTTAATTGACACAGGTAAGAAGGTTGATCTAGAAGCAAACACAGAGAAAACTAAGTATATGTTGCTGTCTTGTCAGCAAAATACAGGGCAAAATCATGACATAAAGATAGAAAACAGATGTTTTGAAAATGTTGCACAGTTCAGATATTTGGAAACGACAGTAACAAATCAGAACCTGACTGAGGAGGAAATTGACAGGCGATTGAAGTCCAGAACCTTTTGTCTTCTCGTCTGCTGTCCAAAAACAACAAAAAAAATTAGAATATACAAAACTAATTTTGCCTGTGGTTCTGTATGGGTGTGAAACTTGGTCTCTGACATTAAGGGAAGAGCATAGATAGAGGGTGTTTGAGAACAGAGTGTTGAGGAAAATATTGGACCAAAGAGGGATCAAGTGACAGGAGGTTGGAGAAAACTGTATAATGAGGAGCTTCATAGCTTGTACTCTACTCCAAGTATAATTAGAATTATAAGTCAAGGAGGAATGCATGTAGGGTATTGGTGTGAAAGCCAAAAGGAAAGAGACCACTGGGAAGGCCAAGGCCTCAAGCACAGCCATTGATAATATCTTTATAGATAATGCAAGGTTAAGCTCTTCTTGTACATCTCGTATAGTCAACGGCCTCTCTGACCATGATGCTCATTTTCTTACAGTAAATAATATTGCGGAAGTAAATTCAACGCCCTTGAAACAGAGAACCAGAAAAATAAATAGTGAAACCATTGCTCAAATTCAGCATCTATTAGAAAATGAAACATGGGAACCTGTTTTCAAAAATAAGAATACAAATTATAAGTACGGACTTTTAAATTGCCGGGAGCCCTCTGTGGCAGATATATAAATCACCCTAATTAATTAACATTGCTAACTTATAGAAAAAAAATGAATATTTTCCGTTCTATGCAATGTAGAAATACGAACTAAAAACAGTCTGAAAGGCAATACAATTTTCTACATATACTCAAAAGAGCAATTTTTACAAACGAAAATTAACTGTGATTATTTTGTCATGAAATGCAAAATATAATCTTTATTATATATGTTATGAAATTTCAAAGGACTTGCCCGTTTTTTTCTTCAACCTTGAATCATGGTGATATTGTAAATATAGTCACACTATATACAATAATATTTTGTTCAGACTGTACACGAACTTCTCGAAGCAGTCCACCTCACACAGAGCGACAACACCATTTTTACAATAGAAGAGCGTGCTCCTGCTTTTCTTATTTAGCGAAACACACGACGTCTTTGTCTCCTTTTGGTTGGCCAGTGTTGTGACTGTTTCACCTTCAGTCAACTCAATTTGGCCCCCTGATAACTTTGGTCTCCCCCTGCGAAACGCCACTGACCGTGATATTCGGCTTGTGCGATTGAAGAATCATCTTGGGGGAGGTGGGTTTCTAGCAGAATAGAATAAATCATGTTGATTGACAAAGCGACACTCTCACCTATTAGTAATACTTAGTAATAATTAATAATTCTTGAAAGCTGACCCCCTAGTATTGCAGTTACTGTTAATGTAGTAGACATATGTTCCCACCCCCATATTTATTTCTGTAAATGTTTGTGGAGCCGGTCACGGTAGCCTAGCGGTCTAAGGTATGCACTGTCTTCGCTCGCTCGGAAGCCGGGATCGTGGGTTCGAATCCCACTCAGGGCATGGATGTTTGTGTGCGTTTTTCTGTGTTTGTCTGCAGGTAGAGGCCTTGCGACGAGCTGATCACTCGCCCAAGGAGTCCTACCGTATGTGTAAGATCTAGAGAACCCGAAGTGAACGGAGGTCATGGAGGTAGGCCTAGGCCCACTGGGGCTGTAGTGCCAAGAAAAAAAAAAAGTCCGACACTGACTTCCTAACTGATAATTCGTCACTGAAAACCAATCCTTGAATGCGTCACACTTCCTTGAAGGCTCCGGAAGCACTCGTCTGCAAGCACCGATGAATATTTCCTCATCACTTCACGAAACAAAGCTGGGCTATATTTGGCTGACCAGGTCATAAATAGTCATATCTACATGTAAATAGTATCGAAACCAGTACCGTGATAAACGATTTCATTGTTCAGAGCTAAGGAATGAACCACTGACATGACCTCACGTAGGTTTCTTTTGGTTTAAAACCCAAGGTCAAACTTGTCAGCACTCCCAAAGAGAGCACGAGTGCTGCAGTACTGCGTTATATATACAGAGTGTTTCACGACTTTAGGGCATAACTGCAGGGGGTGATTTCCTGGGTCTTTGTGATCAAAGAAGTTCATATAAACATGTGTCCGATTTTGGACAGTTATGGAGTTATGACCGTTTTTTCATTCGCGTACACGCCCTCGTGTGAACCGCGTCTATCATCTGACGGGTCGCTATTTTTAGCCAGCTACAGACAGAGTGTTCTCGTCTCGAAACTTGAGAGGTACCTAAGGCGTGGTGGGTTGGTATGTCCGGCGCGGTTCACAACCGAGCGGCAGCCTATGTTGCGGCCGGCGGTGGCATTTTCGAAAATCAGCTTTAAGCGCCAATCAATTCAAATTAAAGGTTATTTCACGAAGTTAACTTTACATTCATACTTTAAATGTGTCATGTATTATGCTGGTTTATTACTTTGTTCCGTTTATTGTCAGTAATCGTTACCTTCTATTCTGAGTGTAAAACGGTCATAACTTCGTAACCGTCCAAAACGGACACATGTTTATATGAACTTTTTTGATCACAAAAACCTAGGAAATCACCTCCTGCAGTTATGCCCTAAAAGTCGTGAAACATCCTGTATATAACATTCGGCCAACTCGGGGTGCTGCTTGCGTCATATATATCTAACATTCGGCCGTTAAAGGTTAACTCTTTTTTTATATATTTTTCTAAATATCCTTGAAATCATTTTTCCTATGCAGAATAAAAGTGTTAAGTAGAATAAAAAACCACTGGATTACACAAGGAACAGAAATATCTTGTAAACATAGAAGGCGTCTGTATGTAGACAGCAGGATTATTACTGCTAGTAATAATCCTTACATAAGGTATTGCAAAATCCTGAGTACAGTTATAAAAAAGAGGCGAAATGGCAGCATTACTGTAGGCTTATAGCAAAATCGAATAATCAGATAAAAACAACCTGGAACAAAATAAAACATGAAACAGGAAATCACATCTGACTGAACAGATACCATCTCTCCTTATAAATGATGAAAAAGTTGAGGACCCAGGGGAAATTGCAGATGCCTTCAATAATTTTTTCTAACAATTACAGAAAATCTAAACTTGTATCAGGAAGTGGGAGATAATGTCATTTCATTTTTGAGAGAGGCGTTTCCTAGAAAATTCCCTGGTATTAAAACAATTGCAACCACCGAAACTGAAATAAAAAGTGCAATACATTCCCTCAAAACAAAGATGACGGAAAAACAAGTAAAATTTTAAAAGTTTGTGCAACTCTAATCAGTAGCCCATTAACTCACATCTGTAATCACTCACTATCCACAGGAATCTTTCCTGATCGTCTTAAGATTTCAGTAGTAAGACCACTATACAGGGTGTCCCAGGAGTTTAGTGCCATACTTCAGGAGCACACTGAGGGTTCCCCATAGAATAACTTTGAAATAACCCATGTCCGCGAACGTAAAATAGCAGCGCTAGGGCGACATTTAAAATAATTTCGTTTAAACTTGGTGCTTCAATGTCAAACTGCTTTGCATAGAGGAACAGGCATCCACAAAGCACTCGTGCCATTGCCAAGATTGTGGGGACATCAAAATCAAGTTTTTTGAGGATCCTGCATGACTAACAGCTTTATCCATATCATCCAACGTGAATACACAACATAGGTCCAGCTGACTTCACACCACGAGTTCAGTTTTGTCAGTGGATACTGAACCAGTGTTTACATCAGCCCAACTTCCTGAATCACGTGTTCTTCACACATGAAGCGCAGTTTACAAGGGATGGCTGGTTCAGCTGTCGAAACAGCCATGTTTGGGCTGACGAAAACCCCCACGTTACTGTAGTTGGTTACCACCAGGCACAATTTTCTGTCAATATCTGGGCAGGCATCGTTGGCGATCACTTGATTGGGCCTTTCCTCATACCACCGCGACTCAATGGGTCCTTTTACAAGATGTTCCTGGAACGTATCCTTCCTACTTTGCTAGAAGACGTGCCACTGATGTGCGGAGGCAAATGTGAATACAGCATGACAGAGTGCAGGTACACTTCAGCACTGTATCACGAGACTACCTTGATGCTGCTTTTCATGGTTGTTGGATAGGGAGAGGAGGCCCAGTGCCTTGGCCACCCCGATCCCCAGACTTGACACCTCTGGACTATTTCATGTGGGACCATGTGAAAAGCCTGATCTATGACATGCCTGTGGATAATGAATTCAAGCTGTTGGCCAGAATACTTGTTGCATGTGACGTGATCCGTGACACACCTGGAATATTTGAAAGGGTGCACCAAAGTTTCTTTCGTCGATGTAACGCATGCATTGAAAATGGAGGGCGCCAATTCCAACATCTACTCTAGCAGGTGAGTCTTAAGAGTTTGGAGGGAGTAATATGCCTGTGCATGCTCTTTGACATTGAGGCGCCAAGTTTAAACAAAGTTATATTAAATACCGCCCTAGCGCTGCTATTTTGCGTTTGTGGACATGGGTTCCTATTTCAAAGTTTTTCTTAAGGGAACCCTCAGTACGCTCCTGAAGTATGGCACCAAACACCTGGGACACTCTGTATAAAAAGGGGATAAGACTAGTATGTCAAACTACAGGCCAGTTTCACTGCTAACTACTTTCTCTAAAGTACTTGAAAAAGTTATGCACAATAGGTTAAGCAATTATTTTCAGAGTAACAATATACTAGTCCCAGAACAGTTTGGCTTTAGGAAAGGAATTTCCATTTCAAATGCAGCCTTTAAGTTAACAGACACTGTGTTGAAATCTATTAATCAAAAACGCATGTTGGTGGAACATTCTGTGACTTGGCAAAGGTTTTTGACTGTGTAAATCATGAAATTTTATTAACTAAATTACATTTTTTTTTTGGCATTCAAGGAACACCACTAAGTTGGTTCAGATCGTACATAACAGGTAGAAAACAAAAGATTGAAATAAAATAATCAAATTCAATCCAAAGTACCTACTCAAACTGGGGAATAATAAAACATGGAGTTCCACAGGGGTCAATTTTGGGGCGTTTGCTTTTCATAATTTATATAAACGACCTCCCTCCTACACTAAGGTCCTCATCAGTACCTATAATATTTGCAGATGACACTAGTGTTATAATTTCAGGTAAAAATTTAGATGATTTATGCATTTCAACCAAGGTTGTTTCGCAAATGAGTAAATGATTTCTGCAAACAAGTTGTCCCTGAACATAGAAAAAACAAATGTAATAAAATTTATAACAAAAAAATCACAATATCCATTAAACATAGGATATAATGATAAATATATAGAAGAGGGACTAAATACAAAATTCCTTGGCTTGCAAATTGATAATCATTTAAACTGGAAAAACTATATCGATCAGTTGATTTCCAAAGTTAAGTAAAGCATGTTGTGCAGTTAGATTCACGTTACATATTAGTAACATTGACACACTCAATTCAATCTATTTTGCATACTTTCACTCTTTAATGAAGTATGGAATAATTTTCTGCGGTAGTTCATCTGACAATAAAAGGGTATTTACATTGCCAAAGAAAATTGTTAGAATCATGAGTGTCAAAGCCCGTAATTCCTCCAGAGTTCTATTTAAGAGACTACAGATCTGAACTTTGCCTTGTGAATATATGTGTGAGAACAAGTAAACAGTGGTTGCTAAGCAATGACGCTTGCGTTGTGACACTTGCTTGAATGTGGGCAGTTCCCACATATGTATTCATTAATAAATTTCACTACAAATAACGAAGAACATTTTCAGATGAATGCAGATTTACACAGTGTTAACACAAGACAAACACTGTCTTCATAAACCAATTGCTAACCTCTCATGCTTTCAGAAAAGTGCATATTATGCTGGGATCACCATGTGTAATAACCTGTCATCTGATCTCAAAGATCTTATGAATGAAAAGGCACAATTTAAAATAGCGCTGAAACGATATTTAAATACACACTCATTCTACTGTTGAAGAATATCTATTGTCTAGAAAATAACTTATGTATCTTTAAATAGCATTGTGTGTAGTTGCTGTGTATTCTTGGTTTCTCTTGTGTGAGAACGCCATTGGGACTGTACATGTATTTTGTATTCATATGACATATTCTGCATCCTGCAGTCATTTTGACTAACTTTGGATCCATGGAATGCAATGCAATGTAATGTAATGAAATGTAGGTGGGTGGACAATATTAAAATGGATCATAGAGAGATAGGATGGGATTGTATGGATTGAATTGATCTGACTCCAGACAGGGACCAGTGGAGGGCTCTTGTGGATATGGTAATGAACCTTCGGGTTCCATAAAATGCTGGGAAATTCGTGAGTACCTGCAGATTTGGCTTCTCCTCAAGAAGGGCTCAGCTCCATAAGTAAGTTTATCTGAATGTGATTTAATACGCTCTACAGAAAGTTCTGAAGCAATATATATAAAACAGTATAGTATTACACAAACAGTAGCCATGCTTTTGAGATCAGGGAAAGAAAATTTACCCAGAGAAGAGGTAACGTTTTAGTAGATATTGTTAGGATATGAGACTCAGCGCCCGATTTTTATGTGGAAGGTGCTAAGTATGAAATTGGAAATATCGGGAAAGCCTACGTTTTGGAAGTTTGCAAAGTGAATAAGTTAGGGAAGAGTGATGCATCCACTGATAAAATTTATAAGCTTACAGTCCCTTGATTTTCAACTGCAGATCAGTTTCACAGGTGTGCTGTGGAAATAAGGGACACAAAGGGCAATTTGGTAAGTAAAAATTCACTTCTATATAGCCTCAGATGGGTGCCCAGTAACATAGTTGGTTGAGACACTATGCTACAAGCCTGAAGGTCGCGGGTTCAAGTCCAGATGAGGTGGATTTTTTTAAAAAAAGACTGTCTCTGTGGTCTAGTGGTCAGAGTTCCTGGCTACAGATCCAGAGGTCCGTGTTTGATTTCCGGCGCTACTAGATTTTCTGAGAAATAATGGGTCTGCAACAGGGTCCACTCAGCTTCGTGAGGATAATGAGGAACTATTTCAAGGATATTGTGGCTCCGGCCTAGAAGACCGAAGTTAACAGCTCTGGGGATTCGTTGCTCTGACCACGCGACACCCTCTATGCGCTAAAGTTGGCACTAACTTGAACGGCAAGCGGCAGTTGCTTGGTCAATATAGTTCACTTGCGGACTAAAATCACAAAGTTTTTTATAGCCTCAGATTTAGTGATCTCAAAGAATATAAGACTATGAACTCTTTAATTTCACTGAATCATGTGCTCCTGTCACCAGATATTTCCTTCATGAAATATTTAGCAAATGTTAGCCTACATTGAGATTGTCATGAGTAATTATTGCTACAAGCTGTTTGTACATCTGCTGGACTAGATATTCATTTTTATTTCCTTGGGAGTGTGTTGACCCTCACAGAATTTACCCTGAATACGTATTTCCTGTCAGTAATTGTGTACACACATGATGCATGTGCAGATCCTAAAGGAAACAGTTATCGATTGGCGTGAAAGAAGATTGGTCAGTAAATTGTACATGGATCAGAAGTTAGAGTGTGACTGGACAGAAGGGAGACAAGAAGTGTGAAGATTGGAAGAGGAGTTCAACAAGGATGCTGTTTATCACCAATTTTGTTCAACTTGTACAGCGAATGCCTTACCAAAGAAGCTCTGGATGGGCTTTGAGACTTCAAATTAGGAGAGCAAATTATTCAAACTGTGAAATATGCAGATGACCTTGTGTTAATGACTAAGGAAGAAACTGTGCTACATGGTATGATTGATAGGCTAATCGAAATCGGAAGGTGCTATGACATGGAAATGAATGTGGAAAAAACAAAAATAATGAAAATTTCGAGACAACCAACCCCAGTCACAATAAAGATAGACCAAAAACAACTGGAGAATGTGAAATATTTTAAATATTTGGGTAGCTTGTTAACAGATGATGGAAGGTGTACGTGTGAAATTAAATCTAGGATTTCCATGGCAAAAGCTGCATTTAGCAAGAAGAAGAATCTTTTTACCAGCAAATTGGACTTAAATTTGAGAAAGAAACTACTGAAATGCTGCATTTGGAGCATTGCTTTGTATGGGGCTGAAACTTGGACACTTAGGACAGTAGATCAAAAACCCCTGAAAGCTTCAAAATGTGCTGTTGGAGAAGGTTGGAGAAGATCAGTTGGACCGATTATGTGAGTAATGAAGAAGTGTTATTTAGAGTCAGTGAGCAGAGGAATATCCTACACGAAATAA
>NW_019727105.1:1731313-1764471 GCF_002891405.2 Cryptotermes secundus
ATAGAAGTGACCAGAAGCTGAGGAGGAAGAAGACGTAAGAAGATGCTGGATGACCTTGAGGACAGAAGAGGATATTTTCATTTGAAGGAGAAAGCTCTAGATTGCATCAAGTGGAGGAACTGTTTTGGAAGAGACTGTGGACCTGTCGTCTTGACAGATTACTGATGATGATGAATGATGCATGTAGATCTTGGTCAGTCTTTATGGGTGTGAGAAGAAAGGATTTCCGTAATGTTCTGAACTTGATTACTAAAATTTCAGATGCATTCCCAAGTGTGCCTTCCTCTGCACAGTAAGTGATTAAATCCCTTTTCTGTTATGGCTAGTCTGTCAATTTGTGCATATTATTTCAGTACTTTTTTTAAAAGGAAATCCATCATCTGCTACAAAAACAAATTTGTAAGCATTGCCAGAGTATCGCCTTCAACTGAATTTATCAAATTTGAACGATTAAATTCGCCACCATCACATTTCCTCTTTGCTGCACCAGCATTGATGTAAATGAAGCAATGATTTACTGCCCACTAGAACCTTAAAGATGATAGTAAATGATCCTTTGTAATTCTTAAGAAGAGAATCTACTTTCAGCTAGGTGCTTGATTACAACATGTTTTCTGTCATAAGCAGTCACACATCTTGAAAAATTCCACTGAAATACAAACCCACATGTTATTTTTTTCCACTCCCCTTCTGTAGAAGCAGTCTGAAACAGCAATGCTGAATGTAAGATTCTTTGTTTTTTGTCTGTATATAACCAACCTTGTTTATATTCCTGGCAGCATCTTAACTGGATATAGAAGGTTACTGGCAAACAGACAAAGAGGTTCAAGATGTAACAACTTCACTCTCTGATGTAGATATTCTGGCCGGTGACGTAGAAAAGCACCTCATTCAAAAGACCAGCTATGCAAGGAACAGAAAATTCACCAAAAAAGACATTAAACAGCAAATTCTACTGCTAATATAGTACACACTGCTACAGAAACAGCAAATCCTGTGCTTGAGATTACATTGCAGTATTTGGCATCAAGACAGCGTACCTTCTGACAGAATAGTAGGAGGTCATTTAAGACAGCTTCTAATGAATGCAAGAGTTACATAACAAGCTGCATTATTCAGGGCATTTAAGTCTTCTTAATACCTGTACTTATGAAACATGTATGATGCACTACATTTCAGCAGTATCTGCAGAGTTCAATGCTTAATGAACTTCTCAAGATTCAGACAGATTTACATAGTTTCTCTGTAAAAGATGTCATAATAGAATCACATGTGGAGTGAGTACAGTGCATAGTGTGGCCATAATACGTGCAGGCAGAAGAAGACAGTATGTGCTGATGCCTTACCTAAATCGTTATCATGAAATGATCTGTGTTGTAACTAATTTTGGTGTTATTACTTTCTGTTTTGTTCATTCAAACATTAATTCTCATAAACCAACATTTTATACTAGTGCTTTTATTATGAAAATACTCATACCTACCTTTGAATTCCTTCAAGTAATTTTTCAATTGGTCTGTTTGGGACACAATAGAGATATTTGCAAAAAGAACTGAAGGTATCTCCACAAACAAGATATTTTAGTAAGCAACAAATCTCAGCATTGCCTGTAATTTGAAATTCACATGAATGGTATTGCTTATATGGTCAGCCCTGAAGATGTAGTGAGTGTATTCCTTGAAAGCCTTGGTAACACAGCCCACTTCCATACAGTGCTCTTTCCCAAAAGCAAGATCAGTATAACTACTGAATCACCTTGAAAGTCAAAATCAGTATGTTACAAACTGGTATAATAGTTTCCACATCCACATGACTGTATTCAAATATCCCTCAAATTCAAAATGAGTAATATTGTTCTAGCAGTCATTGAATTGTTTCTTACAGTTCGAGATATGGGTACCAGTATACTTGAATCACTCTTGAAAGTGTCCGAAAAGGCTGCCAACATAGCTAGAGTGATTCGGCAAGATGAACACCTTATCAAGTTATTGGTCCAAGAAAAGAAAGGGGCAGAGAAGAATCCAAGATTTGTCCAAGACTTCAAAACGCTGGCAGATGTTCTTATACAGGAGACAGTGAAGCATGATATAGGCAGTCGGGTATGAGTGCTAATACGAACCTTTGTTAACCACTCTTTCAACAATTTTTCTTTCATCCTTAATCCTTCAATGAATATGCAAACATATGTAAAGGTAAGGTGAAATTGTTCCTATTCTTAATTAAGCACCAAGGCCGCACCATAGCTCAAGAAGTTAATCACTGGCTTCCCACCGCGGCGGCCCGGGTTCGATCCCAGGTCTGGTCAAGTGGGATTTGTGGTGGACAAAGTGGCACCAGGGCAGGTTTTCTCCAAGTACTTCGGTTTCCCCTGCCAATCTTCATTCCGCCAAAATTTTCCATCATCACCCGGGGCAGGCTACAATAGGCCAATCAGTGGCCGCCATGCCGAGTGGACCCAGTTGGACTCCACCCTCCACTGAGCGAATTTAAGCATTTTTTTTTATTTTTAATTAAGCACCATGCCATGAAGACATGTTGGAGAGTGGAGGTAACATAAGGTCAGAACTAGAAGGAGGTGAGTAGTCAGCTTCATTCTCCTGGAGAAAGAGCTCATGGTACACATTGCATAGGACGTTGGGTCAGCACCTAAGCTGGTCTGGACTCTGTGGAGAAGAGAAAAATATTTCCCCTGCTGGGAATCGAACCCTGGCTATCCAGCCTGTAGCTCATCACTATGCAGACTCAGCTATCCCAACTCCTATGGAAGCACACGTACATTTTATAATTTTTCTTTAGCAGGGACAGACATACAAAGGACCTGAGATAGCACATTTGGTATAGCGACTGGCTATGGTCTGGACATCCGAGGGGTTGGAGTTCGAGTCCCGGTAGGGTTGAGAATTTTCACTTCTCCAATCATCCAGACTGGCTCAGGGATCCACCCAACATCCTATACAGTGGGTACCAGGGGTTCTTTCCCAGGGGTAAAGCGGCCGGGGCGTGAAGCTTACCACTCACCTCCAACTAGTGCGAAGGTCAAGAAAGTGGATCTATACATCCACTCCCCCATGCATCTTCATGGCATAGTAATCAATTAGTTAATAACGGGGACAACTTTACATTAGGATAGACATACCGTTGCATTTTGAACTCAGGGTGTTGCTGTTGTGAGTTATTTGCTGAAAGCAACATGAGACTGTGCAACCTTTGCATATTTCATTTATGAAATAAATAATACAGTCATCCAACCACATTAACCAAATTATTGTTGTATAAAGTAAGATGTAGAAGGCTTGCTACTTATGTAGATTTGTTAGAAATCTCATTCCAGATAATCCAACAGGTGGCAGAGAAGACGGTTTTCTTATTTTCTTAAATGCAGTAAACCCTCATCCAGTGGAGGGGTTAGGTTACTCAAGAATGACAAATGAGGTGAATCCATGTTAGTTAAACTTTATGGGTTAAATGGGGATACATGGAAACAGTTGAACACCAGCTCCCATTAATAACCAGATACTAGTGACCCTACATATGCTGTTTTTTAAGTTATCAAAAGCACCGGGGCTTGTAGCTTGATCGCGTGCGAATGTAATAAGATAACTCCTTTGTCCATGGGTTGTAAGACAAGTATGCTAATAAGAGGTAAAAGCAGTACCTTGACATTAGTATAACTGAATTTGCAGTATTTCAGGGTCAAGACTGGGCACAGACTGCATATACTCAGATTCCACACTTAGTAAATTCACGTACTTCATCACATTTCTTTTTGCCTATATAAGCAAAATAGGTCAAGGGTTTACTGTAATTAATTGATAAACTGCAAGCAACAGTGCATTCAGGAATCTTCAGTGTTTTAGTTCTTATTTTTATTTGATATTTGTGGCATAACAGTTTCCTGACATTGTGAATCACATCTTTGGAGAGGAGAGCAACACATTCAGCAATGTGCTTGGAGACACCATCACAGTTCAGGTGCAGGCGGATCAGGTGGCTACAGCCGCCCTCCTCAGCACGGTTTGTAGAAGTGTAATTTCATTTTTTTCATAACCCAGTTTGTTGGTACATTGCATGATGTGAATGGAATGTTGGCTTCTCTGGTGCTACAGCTGGTACTTTGCATGCTCATTAACTGCTTCATGCTGGAACTGGCATAACTGCTTGCTCAAGACAGTACACACTGACACAAGTCCACATACTTATACACACAGACATATGTGATGTACCATGAGGCTCTAGTTACCTAAATTCATGCAGTCTCACTACAACAGATAAAATGGACAAAGAATTGAGGGAATTATTTTGCAATTTGTACAGCTTTAACCTATATGTTTGACATGCTTACATATTTTCATTGTACTGTAATGATGAAAGGCTCATAAATCCTTCCCAGAACTAGTTGTATCACTTTTTCTAATAACCAGGTTTGGAGAATCGGGGTCATGGGATGGTGTATTTGCAGGTTCTGAGTGGCGACACTCAGGCGGCTGAGAGGCTGGCTTTGGAGGTCCACAGAGACCTCAGGTTGGAGGATGTTGACATGGAAAACTTACCGCAATTGAACCTGCCACTGGAGCAGTGTGGCATATGGATTGACCCTATTGGTATGATCCACATACTCACTTTATTCAACATTTTGTGATGTTTCCAAATCACTCAGGTTGATTGTAAAACTATCTCCATTTGTATATCAGAACTTCTGTTTACTGTAAATTGTAAAGCAGTAAGGGATGAGGTGGGCAGGGGATGTAGAACGAATGGGAAGACGAATGTGTATAGGATATTGGTGGGAAAGCCAGAAGGAAAGAGACCACTGGGAGGACGAATGCGTAGGAGGGTGGATGATATTAAAATGAATCTTACAGAGATAGGATGGGATGGTATGGATTGGATTGATCTGGCTCAGGATATGGACGGACGGCTCTTGTGAACACGGTAATGAACCTTCGGGTTCCATAAAACGCTGTGAAATTCTTGAGTGGCTGCAGAGTTGGCAGCTCCTCCAGAAGGGCTCAGCTCCATGAGTGAGTGAATAAGTAAAACAGTAATCCTTTCATATCTGCCAAAATAGCCATCTATGCTGTTTAGTTTAATATCAATTCAGTAGTAGTTTATACATTTTCAATGTGCTTAATTAAGCACAGCGACAACTTTTACATTTATTGGCGATTGCATATATGGTGCAATAAGTGGATGGCTTAGACAGAGTTAAGCAATTGTAATAGTTATGATTACAGGGCCAATGGTGTCAGTATTACTTTGTATAGATCACTATACCCTTAAGTATACTATCTCTCTCTCCTAGTTCTGTATGTTATTAGCACACTGTTGTCACCTTTTATGTTACATTTGGTTCATTGTGATACTACGGTTGGATCCCAACAAAGTTATTATGACATGTTTCAGTACAGATCACAGCACTGTCATTACTTAGGTACTAAAATCATTCGCTGTTGGTGGATTTCACTTGGGTTTTCAAAGAACTTGACTTATGTGTTTTAATAGCACCAGTACAGACAGTCCATTTTATCTGCGGTCTGAATGCAGTAGGCTGATAGACACAATGACACATAACATTCGTATGCTTCCTGAGAAGTCACTACTTGATTTGCTGTGCAAAGGAACATGGAATTTTAAAGAAGAGCTTGAAAGTGTTAACCTAGCTATAGACAAGCAGTACATCTTGCAACACTGTTTTGATGCATAACAAAATTGCTTGGTGTCATGAACTGCATGTTGATTTTCTGCACTCTGATAGTAATAGTTCTAACTGGTCACATAACTGCTTAAGAATAAACTGTATTTCATCATAAAGAAAGCTACAAAAGTGTATTCTTTCTTTGCATTATGGGCACATGAATTTGTGCAACTTTAGTTTGGTAGAGTTACAGATTTAAGAGTAAAAGCTCAGATAGCTCCACTGGTACAGCAATGGGCTGCAGGATGAGTGGCTAGGGCTCAATTTCTGACAGGAACAAGAGATTTTTCTGTACTCCAGAGTATCCAGACCAGCTCTGGAGCCCACCCAGCCTCCTATGCAATGGTTACTTCTGGCTCTTTCCCAAGGGGTAAAACAGCAGGAATGTGAAGCTGACCACTCACTTCCATCTAGTGCTGAGGTCAAGAATGATGGAGCTATACCTCCATTCCCCCATATGTCTTCATGGGATAGTGCTTGTTTAACTATGCACAGGAACAACTCTACACAAGTAAAAGTAAAGTTGTTCCTGTGCTTGACTAACTAAGCACAGGAACAACTTTACTTTTACTTGTGTAGATTTAAGAATTTCATTTTGTCATGAGCTTTGATTTCTGATTAGACATGTAGAAGAGTCGAGCAATGCAACAAAATCAATTCTAATTTATTTTATGAACATTTTCCTCTCAGCTTCTCTTATGCATCACTGTAAAACTGGTGTTTTCTGTATGGCAAATACTTCATAAAAATTGTCTGCTAAACATTGTATTTCATTTCACTACTACACTGGAATATAACTGTTGTTTATATTCAAGGAGATCTAAAGTTCTGTGGCTAGAGTTTCGGAGATTGAGCGGCTTCTCATTTTGCTGTATGTTGAGGCACTCAACACACAGCGAAAGGAGAAACAACTCAACACAAATTCTTAACCAACTGTATAAAAAGGGGAAAACAACACTGCCTGGACCTCTTAAGGACGGCAATATCACCCCAATCTCCCATTGATAGAAGAGGCAAGAAGACACAGACCTTAGCGGTTTCAGATTTGAAATATTAAGAGTTTTAATAATTTTTAACTCAACCACATTTTATCTTAATTAAAATCTGTCATATAAAACTTTGATTCAAATTTATGTACTATGATAAATGTAACAGTAGTTTCCTCAGTGGGGTGTTATGCCGTCTGAAGTTGGTCGTAACTGACCGAAACGTGTAAAGGCATTCATATAAATATACTTTTGAGTTGCACTGGATGGTGTTGTCAAATCATTCTCTAAGTGTAGACTATATTAATCTAACTCAGGTTAGGGTCTAGTTTCAGATCTTTTGAACAGGTAATGAAGCTGCAGGCTCTATAAAAAGTGGGGAATATTTTGACACATTTCTCAGGAAGGACTCTGCTAGTTGTAGTTATGGGAATGACCCGTCTCCTTTATGGATTGGCACTTTCATCCATACTGAATACAGGAAAGTACTGACTGCCCACAAGAACTGGACATTATCTAATTGGAAGTGCCTGGATATTTGCTATTCAGACTCAACTTCAGAGTACATCAGTGGTGAAGAGGCAAAGTTGTCAGCAAATGACATCTACAAGAGTGGACTGGGATGTGTGACAGTCTTGATTGGTGTGTTCGACAGAGTCTCTGGTCAGCCAATATTGGGAGTTGTGAATCAGCCCTTCTACACACAGCATGGCTCTAGGTGAGCTTCAAGAAGGCACAGATTATGTGTAGTGGCTCCTGTTGTTCATGTGAAAGCTATGTTTCCAGAAATATGAGCATCTCCCGAATATTGTATCATATCCACTATTACTGTTGTTGTTGTTACCAGTTATGTAGTTATTATTACCATTATTATAGTGTTAATAGTGTTATTACTTACTATCATAAAATTCCTTCCAAAAAGTTCAAGGGTTTGAGCTTCCCCCTTCTGGTGGCAGTTTATTCATATCTATCTATAGGAATGCCTCATTTATCTTTACAAATCACTGCTGTCAAATTACTGGCATTAGTGAAGTACATTCAACTCTTCATTACCCGGGGGTGGATAAACCAGTTTGCGTCTTAACCTGGGCTACAAGGGCTTTTTTGAGGCTTATATGTTGTTTAATATTCATTCATTTTTGTTTCACATGGTGAGTTGTAACAGTGTTTTCACACTAGTGTGAACTGAGCTCTGCATTTTTTGGTCCCGTTATGCTAACACAATGTTCTAGGGTAGGGGTGAAAGAATGCAAGGATTTGTGGAAAGTTTCAAGGACAGATACATCGCCCCAGTTAGTCTCCTTGTATCGATCTTCAAGTGCGTTAGCAAAATGTCAGGGTGTAAAAGGAAGTGTGTTGTGTTAAGTATTCAACAGAAAAAGGAAAACACCATGAAAAAGTAAACGACAATAATACTTTTTTAAATGTTAAGTGTGAATATTCGTAAAAAGTGTTAATGTTGTTGAACACTGTGATTGAAATAACTAATTCATACTTCAGTGTAATGTAAAAAAAGACCTTGCGATGACATAAAAATGAGGTTGAATAAATTTAAATACAGGTAGGCCTATAGTATTATGAAGGTACAGTAGTACAGTACTACTTTTAATAAAATTTGCCTTAACTGGGTTTTCGATCAATCATGATTTCCATCCCCACCATTATCCCGGATAATCGAGAGTTGAGTGTATACACACTTCTTGAAAAATTCATATATTACTAAGCTGAAATAGGAGGGCTATTTGGAAAGAAACCTCCAGTGAGATTTTAGCTGAACAATCAATTGGGAAAAAAATTATGTACAAAAAGTACATACATACTTAAGCTACTTCTCAACATAGTCACCACTGGAATTGAGGCACTTGTTGTATTTGGGAATAAGTTTCTCCATGTCTGTGAGCTCAGCTATGTTTTGACACCTTCCATCAGCTGCTCATTACTGTTGAAGCGCTGTGATGCCAACCAGTTCTTCAGGTAGGTAAACAGGTGGTAATCGCTTGAAGTGAGATCAGGGCTGTAAGGAGGGTGGTCAAACAACTCCCAGCTGAAATGCTCCAGCAGTGCTTCAGTGCAAGCAGCTCTATGCGGACACGCATTGTCATGGAGGAGCACTACACTGGATGTCAGTATAGTATTCCATGCCTTTTGTTCTGAATGGTCCTACATAATTTTTTATTCTTTCTGGCATTATCGTGGTTTCTTGTTGCATGAACTCCATCATCAGCGCTCCTTTCCTGTTCCAGAAAGCAGCTCTCTTCAGCTTTCTGGCAGGCAGATGTTTGTTTAAACTTTTTTGGCTTGTTTGGAGAATGTGTGCACATCTGCTGTTTTGACTGCTCTTTGGTTTCAGCATTCACAAATGAAATGCAGGTTGCATCACCTGTTACTTGTACAGTGTGACTGAGAATTCATCACCATCTTTGTGGTGTCACTCTAAAAAAATGAGAACCATAGTCATTTCTCTGCATTTTGTGCTTACTCATGAGCATTTTCAGAACCCATCTTGGGCAAAACTTGTGATAGCCTAGCCTAATTGTGATAATCTTATAAAGAACAGTGCATGAAATTTTTGGTCAACACTTTGAACAAGATTGTCACTCACTACAGATGGTCGACCACTTTGCTCTTCATTGTGAACATTTGTTCATCTGCCTGTCTTTGAACATTCTACACCATTGTCTTAAAGCTCCTTCACTCGTTATATTTGCCATAAACTGCGCATAGTTCACGACAGATTTCTGCAGTACTCATGTTTTTAGCATTAAGACAGTTGCTAAGACAGTACATTTTACAGCTGGTGGTATTATCAATTGTGGGACACATCATAACTCACTCTGTAGAGAAAATAAACACTAATGACCAGATATGTGATGGTTTACAAGGCAATGAGTCATGTGATGCTACCTCACATTCGCAAGCTTTCCCCCACTGCTACATTAGCTGCCTAAAATAAATTAAGATTTCTTTCCAAATAGCCCTTGTATAAATCTTGGTGCTGTGATGTCTGTCAGACAGTAAAGTAAAACAGAGTTAGATTTTGTGCCTTTAAAAGTTTGTCCCAATATTCTTTCCTTGGGAGTGACATTTCTGGACCACTCACCTTCGTCTACAGTTGGTAGTGCATTAGCTGTTCATCCCTCAGCTTCAGATATCAAAATTTCAGTTTCATGAAAACCATTACAGATTGTTGGTCAGAGACATGTTCTGCTTTCCTGTAGGGGTTGTTTCATTTTGTACAGAATGATTAACAACCTGAATTCACAGAGATCTGGCATACTTTTTGTTTATAATTGTGTGTTTGTATGTCACCCTCTTTGTTCATTTTACTTGCTCTTGTACTTCTCTTAGTATGTGAAGGTGGCTTCTGATTGCAGATGGGAGGGCATGTGCCAGTGGGGCGTCAAGTTTGGGGACCTTTCTAAGTGCTCTGCATCATTACTGAGGAACATGGAAGATGACAGAGCGAAGGTGAGTCAAACTACCCTGTAATTATCTTTTCTTATAATCTGTAGCCTATATCATTTTCTGTTGGATAATCTTCACAGGCGATATTGTTAAATAACCTCTGAACCAACCAGCAGACAGTTTATTTTCCAGAATCTTGTTTTATTGATGTTACCTTTGTTTTTCTTTCAGGTTGCAGTACTGAGTGGTAGTGAGGACCCGAACCTCAAATGTCGACTGCGCTCAGCTGGCTACGTGGTGGCTGAGGCTTCAGGTGCCGGCTACAAGCAGTTGTGTGTTGCTCGTGGGAATGCTGACTTATACCTTCTTACAAAGGGCTCAACATTCATGTGGGACACCTGTGGTCCACATGCTATTCTCCGGTCTCTTGGTGGTGGCATTGTGAGCTACAAAAGAGTGCTAGAGAATGGTGAGAACCTGGAGGAGGCAGAACTAAAGTATGGTGCAAATCACACAGCAGAAGAGCAGTGTAGTGCTTCTCACTGTAACCTTGAAGGCATTATTGCATTCAGGGATAGGAGCCTGGTGCATGAGTTGGTTAAGATCCTCAGACCGTCATAGACACTGTAGCAATGTTACCTGAATCTCAAAGCTGCTTGTAACACATATAATTAGGTAAGTTGTTTGAAACATATTATACATAGCCAAATGTAAGATAGTCCTTTAAAGTCAAGTATGAAGAAAGCATTTCACCCTTTGAAGTGTGAAGTTTATATAAATAGTATTAAAATCGACTTCTTACCTCACAATCATCACATTCTGTCTCCATTACAGAGACTGTCTGGTTATTGCTGCACAGGAAAATACTATATTTATGTGAATATAGGCCATGTTCTTGTATAAGCCCACCTGAAATTTAGCCCTTCCACTCCCCTATGAGAGGTTTGTAATTTAGCAATGCTTTGTCCACACTGCTCTATCTGACCAAGGTTAATTAGTTGCACACCATGACAAAACAGAATATTTCTCTTTGAGAGTACATTTTGAGCATGAAGCGTTTTCCCCTGTCACTCTGTGGTACATGTAGCTAACTTTTATGATTCCTGAACATATGTACATTATTTCCTAATAATTTATTTACTGTGAGATACTGTAAATTGCTAGTACACTGCAAAGAATAGCTGGTGTGGTAAGTAAACTAGTACTAGAACTGCTGAGAGTGAAATTGTGAAGATGAAAATAAAGGAAAATGCTGAACTCTCATTTATGTCGTGCATCAAAGTTTTGAAATTAATATTCTGCCAAGCATGAGTTGGCTTTCAAGCCAAATACTGTTGTTATTATTCCAAGGATCATGCAAAACTCGTAAAAACATTCTACTTACAAAGTGCAGAGTTTTTTATTATTAAAGCAGGTATTAGATATAGTTACCAACATGCTCTGTAGGGTTAAAACCAATGCCATCGATTTGATTCAATTCAGAATTTTCAGTTGAAATAAATATTTTAATTTTTCTGTTAAAAACTAACAACCTTTCAACAAGGGGTTTTCGTTTATACAATGAGCAGTGTAGGCTGCGTCATAGCTCAGGTGGTTAGCTCCTGGCCTCCCACTGTGGTGGCCTGGATTCAAACCTGGATCTGGTCATGTGAAATTTGTGGAGGACAAAGTGGCATTGGGGCAGGTTTTCTTCAAGTACTTCAGTTTCCCCAGATAATCTTCATTCCACCAGTTGGTCCACAATCACCATCTGTCATCTGGAGCTAGTACAGTAGGCCAGTAATGGCCACACTACCAAGTGGACTGTCTCACCTCACTAATAATAATAATAATAATAATAATAATAATAATAATAATAATAATAATGAATGGCATAGGAGATACTGTTGCAAAACATCTAGACTCAAATCTAAACCTTTTTTCAAGATTTTACAATTTTACATTCAGCACAGCATAGCAAACGAATATATTGTACATAATTTGTGAAAGCATTTACAACACGTCACAATACAAAATTTGCATGTTATGTTACTATAATAATCTTCTCTGTCTCTTTCCACTAGTCTTCACTATCCATTTCCTGGCAGTGGATTTATAACACAAGAACTATAGAAGTCTCACTAAATCACGCACGCCCAATATCACTGTACTACTGCACACATAAAGTCTTTAAATCACACTTTAAGGCTCACAGGCTGACTTATGGTACTTTTCTGTACTCCTCAAGCTTACTGCTTGCTTGCTATACTCTGGCCACTTATTCACTCACTCACTCACTCACTCACTCACTGCCCACTTCTTCAGAATCTACTCAATCATGAAGACAGCATGGACACACCTCACAGAAAACATGGCGCTATGCACTGTTGTGTGATGTCGCAGTGCATGCGCCAGTTGTGCAGACAAAAATAAAACACATGTCACGTGACCACTACCTCATGTTGTGTGAAGTCACCTCAGACACGAAGAAGATACAGCTTCCTCTATTGTATGCACATATTTTGGGCATGGCCCAGAGATGGCATCCTTCTATTGTGGCATGTTGGAGCATGTTTACAGAGCTGTAGCATGGCAATGGCTATTCAAGTTACAATATGTTCCTTTCTTTCTTTCTAGGGAGATCTAGAGGAATGGAAGAGGATTCAGTACAAACAGGAAAGATATAAAATGTTTTGCTGGCCATGGTATTCATATTTCCAAATGGCTACTTCAGTCACCAGGAATCAGATATGTTTGTTTGTCCTTGTGCAAGTATATATAGATTAGAGGTGTACAGCCTCTTAAATCTTCATAGTGAATGGAATCTCTCTTCAATTCTGTAGTGACAGAACTACAACAATATCTGAAGACCACTGTTAGTACTATAGGACATGAGGAAAGCTCAGGTATACTCAGTCTGACATGCTTAAGGAAGTGAAGCACAGCATATTGAATTCTTCATTGCTCATAGAAAGCTACTTACTGTTAATGTTAAACAATGTAGAGTTTAATTATATTTAACCTGTAGTGGTTGTGTTCAAATGTACAGAATCTGTTATGTATTGCAATGTTATTATTGAAGTAAGTTATGTATTGTTGTTTTGTGAAGGTGAAGAACATCTCTAAGTCATAGTAATGTATATGGCACAGTTTGAGCTGTGCCAGTTGTATGAACTCAAAAACTATATTCTGTTGACATAAGAAGGAAGTTTAATAATATGCTTCTTATTATTGTTATTAATATTAATACTAGTACTGTGATATTATCCATATTAATCTCTTTGTAGTCATCCATGTACTTGTTTGAAAGTTGATATTTTTTAGAAATGCATGAGTAAGATTATTGTTACAATTATTCATGAGGAGAAAGTCCACCATAATCTGAAGCTTGCCATTCTCGGGTTAGTTTTGCATGGAGATTAAATTCCCCATTCCAAATGTATATTTCAGAGTTAGCTGTATCTTATATACAAGGTGAGCAGAGCAAGCCATTTCCTTCATTTTATTGCTTTGATGAATGGAATGATAATGTGCTTGAAGCATACTAGTAACTTTTGTTTTCTGCCCCTATTTGAACCAGTTGTGGCATTGTTACGTTTACACAAAACTCTTGTGTGTAAACTTTCATGTCCTGAAATTTGGACTATTTTTTGGTCATACGAGTATTTTAAATCATTAAACACTTTGGTGAATACCCACTTGCATAGTATTATAACTCAGAGTACATATGAACATATACACAATTTCTCCAATTTAAATATTCTGTATGCTTCATTGTTAAATGCACATAAAACCAAAATTCTGATTAAAGGGTTCAATGAATAAAATGAGGTACACTGTGAATTAATTTGAATTTATGTATGTGTTATTCTGTAGATGGGATGAAGCTAAATGAAATGAAATTTAATGAACAGATTAGCATCTACAGGCCATGTGTGTACACAGATGCTCCTGAGATTACAGAGGTTTAGCAGTTACCAGATCTGGACTTTCAAATTGTCATATTACCATGGTAATAATTTTTTAGTTAAGATAAATTATGATATTCTACATCCAGAGTGCTTTGATATTTGATGAATTGAACAAACTGAAATTGACATATTTGTTGATTATAATAAGTTTCTCTTGAAACCTGTTGCAGTATTGTAAGTTTGTATTGTTGAAGTAAATATAATGTACAACATGTTGTTGCTGAAGCTCTCTGTATTTTCTACAGATTTCATTGTACTGAAGAGAACTTAATTTCCATTGTTGAATCCAATGCAAATGTATGTTTCTTAAACAAAGGTTGCTGATCAAGAATGGTATGTCACTCACAGCAGATAGTTTTGATGATATTTCATATTTGGAAGGAAATGAAAACTTTTGAGTGTTATAAAAGGAAATTTTTTCTGAATGACAACATTCTGGTAATCCCCATGTTGTTTGTACAGAAAGTCTTCCTGGCAGATTTTTGTTTTTATAACATCACATGTGATTATTTGTGTAGCTTCAAGTGGAATATTATACACCCTGTTCTTAATCTTCATTAGCATATTTTTTTATTTATTTATTTAAGAAGACTGGCACTAAGCAAAACATTTTTACTGTCAGTTGTATGGTAACAGGAGACTGGATGACACAGTTTCAGACACAGTAGCAAAGCATCAGCTGTAATTCCCAGTATATCAAGTGATAAGGGGGATAGGGAAGAGCAGAATGTTGTGGTTGTTACAAGCTGTAGTTGCTACTTGCACAGAAAATTTGTTATTCACAGCACACTCATCCATACCTTGGCACTAACTCTCATTCCAGCACAAACACTAAATTTCTTAGACACATAAATTCTTTGACTCACACTTAACAGCAGTCTGAACTTCTTTAAACATGTGTGCAAGTTACTCAAAAATAAATCGTGACTATCTGTGACTTGTGTTCTGTTCTATTTTGTGTGCTGCCTACAGGATTGTGTCAGTGACCAGCTGGTTTGATAAAGTGTAATGATTCAGCAACATAGTACAAAGTGTAGTGGTTATCCCTGTACCTACATCCAACACCCATTTGCAGCCAACCTTCCCCCCATCCACCATATTATGAATCATACTTCCTGAAAGATAAGTCACAGTACAGCTCCCAGAATCATATTCTGTCCAGTCTTCTCCTTTCCCCATCGTTTCCTCTTAAATTCTTCTTACATCTCTTCCTAAGATTTTTTCTCTCAATTCCTTCCCTCCAACATAAATATTATTGGCTCTAGTAAGGGTCACAACCTTCCTCTGAGCTGTCCACCGACCGTTTCCTGTTCATCCATCCTTAGAGTGGTTTCATCCCTTTCTCATGCAGCTTACAGTTTTACCCTGAAGATAGAGGTGATAGGTCCCACCAAACTACACGTATACTGCATCACATCCTGCAAGACTTAATTCTTTTAGCCACTACCATGAGAATCTCAAATCTCACAAGTAGTTTACTATTCAAAACAGTCTTTCATAAGACGTGCATGTGCAAAAATTGAAAAGCAGTTTTAATTATATTGTAGTGGGTAGAACCATTACTGGGTAATGCCCTCGAAACAATGAAACGATATCCGCTGCTGAGGAACAGATTCTAAATAAGCAAATGTACACAGCCGTTGCAGGTAAAGCCTTCACAAACAGGCATGTTCCCACAGAAATAATTGGGGTACGGCAATGAATGGTTTTTTCTGTGTGGCCCTGTCAGAGATGTTATAACGAAGACAAGTTTAGAAGTTAGTTGTAAGGAGGCCTGTGAAGAGAAAACTTTGATCTCCAAACGAGAACTCTGTTGAGTGTCACTGTAACACGACAACATGTTCAACTTATGGGCCTGCAATCCCGCCCCCCCCCAAAAAATGAAGTGTCATGAAACATCTTTGATGCATTATAAATCCCTTGCTTGCCAATATGTCATTCCTCATTAGGAGGCCCATACATGTACGAGTCCAACTCGGCTCGGTTTCCAATGAGCCAAGCTCATCCGTGTGTGGTGAAATTAATTTGAGCCCGGCTCCTCGCGAGCCAAACTTGTACATGTATGGGCCGCCTTAGAGTTATTTGTGAATTGGAATAGACTTCAAAATTGAGCGCAATGAGTACAAGAACTTAAGATGCCCACCTGGGATATGTGCAATTAGATAAAAGAATTAATATGAGAAATGGATGGTCCGTAATACATTTAAGAAAATTAGTATGTCGAAAAATAGATGGAAACATAATTTTGTTTTTTATTTTTAGTTTGTATAATGACGCTGTCATTAGCATTTAACCCACACTATAGGCCTACAGTATCCCTTGATTCCGTGATAAGAAATCATAGTGAATGATCATAATGAATAATAGTGGAAAGGATTTGGGAGGAAGCGGCCTAATTTAAGGTAATATCCCTCATTTTCTCAGGACATTGTCCTGAAGATGCTTCAGATGGGTTACCACTTGAGCCAGTTTCCTCAGAAACCTATGTAAAGAAACTTATTTGGAATATCAATTCGTTGATTGGGGGATCATTTCAGAACTATATAAATGGATTCAACTGACTCAAGATTACAGCCTAAATTCGAATATGACGGTGTGGAAAGTTTACTTTTTGTAAGAATAGCGAATAACTTTAACATTTTATAGCTATCAGCTGCCCAGGAAAGACATTGTTCGATGAAGTTAATATATCGCTCATGTAGTAGAGTAGTAAAGGTATCCGTGTAACAGGCCGTGGAGGCCCATAGGGTTGTGAGATATTGAAGTTCCCACGTTTTCTAGACAATCGGCTCATAGATGGCGGTAAGGTTGTCGGCCCTATGCGCCGGCCGTCCTTTACCCCCAAGAATATTCCTGGTATTCGTTTCTGTTAAGAGGCTGAGTCGACCTCAGGGCCATAGTTCGGCTGGAAGGATGAGGTCAATTGAAAAAAGTCCATGACATACAATTAACGGTAGAATGTGTGATCTAATGTTTTATGGTTGTGCTTATACATATTGTTATCTCTGGGTTATGACACCTTGCAGGTGAGCACCCACATGCCAGACAAAATTGTCATAACCCAGAGATCATAATATGAAAAAGCAAAGAATCTTAGAAAATGCACGTAGGGTTCACTGCTTCCATAACGTGGAAACATGTGCAGTGTATATAACCTCACTTCCGAATTTAGCTGTTATTTATTTCCGCCGTTTTAGATTTCCGGTTTGGCGTGTTGTTTTATAGCGAACTCATCAATTATGCTAATTTCAGTCGATATTAGAAAATATGTGATCAAGTTTATTATACAGTGTATCGAATGGAGTTTGATATTTTCTTGCGCTGAGAAACCTACAGGCTTAGGGTCCTATAACAGTGACGAAAGCTGCGAACTGAAGCCTGCATAGTGACATCAAAAGTAATGTAAATTTGTTCCTTTGTCTAAGCACGTTGTAAAGCTGACGTATGGGAAAAGGTACGTAAAGACTCATTCATTCTTATCGTCTGCAGTAGCTGTAAAGTAATAGCCTGCTTCACGCTCCAGTCACTTTATCCACTGTGGAAGTAAACAAGTGTTAAAATAGTAGTGATGTGTCGTATTTAAGGGGTCCGAAAAATCAGACCTTGTGGGCTTTAATTCCATTCATACTGTTGGCAAGAACAAATGTTCTTGTAATGTCACGCCAAAGAAATTTCATGTCAATGGTTGACTAACTGAATTTCTTTACGTCGTTGTTTCAACAGCATGGATTATGCTACTATCAAATGAGATGGAAATATGATTGTTGAGTGTGTAAGGAATTGCAGGCGGCAAGCAGATATCGCCGCCTACTTTTTGGTGGTTTCTTGCTTGGCTTACTCTTACACCCTGAAAATGGAAGCAGTAATTCCTTCGAAACATCTACAAAGTTCTGCCGGAGTGGGTCGCATTACATCTCAGAAGCTATCAGTCTTAACAGTAATCGCTGTGAGAACATCTAATCACACAGCCTTTAATTAGTTGAAGTCCACAAAAGGATCAGCGGAAGGATGACCGGATAAACGAAGTGTCACACTTCTCTATAATAATGTTCCTTTAGACTTCTGTAAATATTCTATATTCACCAGTTCATGATAATCTTCTTTAAGCAACTTAGTTGTCGTAGAACCGGAATTGTCGTCACTATGATTAAGTACGTAGTAATTCCTTTGTTCTGCCAATCCCATTCGCTTTCTCTCCTTCTACTATCGTGCGGACTTCCCCTCGTCAACCTCTAGAACGCCCAGATTAAAAAAAATGCTTCAGATTATATGAGCAGGATGCTTCCATAAACCTTAAAGCAAAAGACAAAGCACTGAAGTGGCTTTGCATCGTTAAAGTGCTTTTTGTTGTATGCACGGTGCAGTACTCTGCAGTACAACGACGTTATATTCAACAAAATAGGTATAATCTGATCTGTTTGTACTGGCCGTCGTTTTGTGTGCCGAATATGCAACGCAAAAATGTAGTGATGTCATCTGCTGGTGTAATTATGCCTTGTGTCTTTAAACCAATAATAACGATGGGTACAATGAATGGTAGAAACAAGTTCACAGAGCACTTTAAACCTTCCGGAATACAAGCATCGGCTGGTGGCTCACTAACCGAATCGAGTTCCGTCGACATGAATAGGGTTTGATTCAGTTGAAGCTGCTGTGGGAGCAGACATTCGCCTTCTTGCCACTCTGTTTGTCTCACGCAGTGTCACACACAGTTAATAAGCGGGAAACTTGGGAGAACAAACGGTCTGCCTGTCCAACATCCTGTACAGCCAAACTCAGTTCGGCTTGACTGCGCTTAATTGGATAAGTGTGCCAGGAGGCCTATGGTGTCGCCTTTCGATAAGTTGTTCAGAATCTGAGGTTCTCACAGCGGTGGTTATGAAGAGTACTATCTTCTGGAATATATCATCGTGTAGTTCGTTGAAATTCAACTGACGATTCGGAGGAAAGTATCGCCTCCGTCTTCAGGGTCGAATTAGCCGAGTAAGATACCAGCGTTGAAAGTAGGTGGCAAGCCGTGGAGACGATATGCTCCTCCGAAAGTTGTCCGGCTTTCAACGGACTACAGGACGTTACACTCGGCTTGCCACCTATTTTCACTTTGGTGTCTTGCACGGCTTATTCGATTCTGAGATGGAGGCGATATACGTATTCCTCCTAAACGTCGCTTGATTTTCAACGGGCTACACGGTCTTATCTCCCATAAGACAGTGGTCTCCAGGTTGTTTAAGAGTTGAGTCCAAACTGGTCATATGACTGATTTTAACTGAGTGGAGCGAGCACAAAGAAGTTAATCGATTCATTGATGCGAATCGTCGAGTCAAACCGAAATTCACCATTCAATAGGTTAAACTTACTTTTCCTAGGGAGCAGGCAGGCAGTAACGATTCAGTCATGGAAATGTGAACATATACTCTACTTCAGCGATATTTAGTGTGGCCACTAGTAACTTCTCGAACCATCACCCGTTATTTTCATGGCTAATAAGTAAGTTCTTTGTTGGAAACCCTTTCCCAGTATTGAGAAGAATTCTCTTTGCGTCTGCTGTAAATTCGTGAATTATTTATACGCTAGTGTTGTTGCTCTATGCTACACGGCCACAAGCCTTCACCTTCATATCTTCATTAATAAATACGTCAACAAACTGACGGACCATAATCTTCTTCGGTTAGCTGGGCATGAACGTCCAACTAGCATGTTTCAATTTAATAAGCTGCTGTAAATTAAAGGATTCACATTTTCCTCACGCTTTGCTTCAAATTATAAATTACGAACAACTTTTTTCACAGGATTTATTTTACAAGTTAAAGTTACATGCGTTACGTTATGTGGCTTATGAATATTTTTCCAACGTTTAAGTGAGGCCACAGGAAACTTTTGCTTGAGGACCGCTGTACACTTGTACTCGTATTTTTCACGTAATACCGCAATACTTAGACCGATGTACATGTTACGTATCTTTAAAATAATAAGTTCATGCTACTTATTTTTGTATATTATAATTTAATGTCACTGATTTCAGTGAATTTACTTGTGATTCCTAATGGGAAAACAGGATGTCGAATATCTTGCACGTTCAATGATTCCAGTCATTAGATTATGTATGACTTGATGCTTGATCATCTGAATCGAGCCACTCACTCTCTACTGGTCTTAAGTTGTGTCCAGATCTAGTAAGAACTTCGTTCGAAAATCGAAATATTATTATTACCGAACATTCATTATATTTATTTAACACTAAAGCTCATTGCTGGATAACTTATTAGATCCTAGAAAGAAGATTACTATAGAAAGAAACTCAGAGGAGACTTAATTGGAAATTACATGCTGTATTTTATACGCCAGAATACAGAATACAATCATATCAAGAGAGCTAATAATTTGGTTCGAAAATTTACAAAATTTGATTCATGAGGAAACTAAGAGCAGGTTGAATTCTGATAATGTTTGCTAACATTCAATTTAGAACTTTTTGTCTTGTCGCCTCATGTCTGAACACGTAAAAATTTAAGGATATAAATCTGTGATTTTTCCTGTAGTTTTGTATGGATGTGAAACTTGGTAACTGACATTAATGGAAGAACACAGACGGAATGTATTTTAATTATATAATTGGAGGTTGGAGAAATTTGCATAGTGAAGAGCTTCATAACTTCTACTAATCATGATTAGAATGATCAAATCAAGGATGATGTGATGGGCAGGGCATGCATCACGCATGGGGGAGAAAGGGAAAAACAGAAGGAAAGAGACCACTAGGAAGATCTATAAGTAGGTGAGAGAATAATAGTATTAAGTTGGACTGTAGATGAATAGAGTGGGGTGATATGGATTTAATTAATCTGGCTGAAGACAGGGACCAGTGGAAGGCTCTTGTGAACACGGTAACGAACCTTTGGGTTCCATAAAATGTTGGGAAATGCTTGAGTAGCTGAGCGACTGACAGTATCTCAAGAAGGGCTCATCTCCATAGAGATATTTCAAATACCCTATTCTGGAAAGGTAGCAATAAATCAAAGCTATATTCACTAAGAAAATAAAAATACATCAAATTCGCGGAATACGTGTTGTTCAGGATCTCGCAACTTCTTGTGTCTTGTTTACAAATATGAACACAAAGCTGTAACTCTGCTTATTCTTTTGTACGCGTGTGAAGCTTAACTTCTCATCAAAATGGTGGTTGAGAACAGAGCGATGAAAATATTTGGACAACGAGTCGTTGTTTACATTCCCTACAGAACGGACAATACTTTGTAAGATGAGGCACCGACTTAATAATTAACATTAATATTACTACATCTACATCACGAGCCTCCAAAACAGTTTATTATATATATATATATACACAAAATATAGAATACTCCAATTTGTCCGTGGGAACGCAACAAAATCACAAAAACCAACGACTGACTCGATGATGTAAAGCATCAGTCGAAGAATTTTATTCTTGCTTTATACTATAACCTTTGTTTTATATAGTCTAATTTATTGCATTTTTACGCCTAGTATTTTAATATAATTAATATTATTGTATCCAATTTTAATAGTACTGCAGTTCAGTGGTGTATATACTCGTATTTTAGGCATGTATTTGCCTGATTATGGCTTTTAATAGCCGAAACATGTAGCAGAGCCAAACTTGACACTGACCTTAATATAGTTGTGTTGTGACGATTTTAATAAAGAAGTTGTTTACCAGTGTCTACCAGAGTAGGTTCAGTGGCGGGCTGTTGTGAACGCGGCAGTGGGACTCTGGCCTCCATAGAACACGGGTAATTTCTAGACTGACCGAGGTAAAATCATGGTTTGCATGTTACTTCATACCATTTCGGTTGCAATTTTTATTGGAGCATGCGTTTGAATTAAAAGGCTGTGGCTTCAATATCTCTTTGTTCCAGTAGCATCAAGCAAAATAAATTTCTCTGTTGAAATGGAATGGGAAAGCGGGCAATTCAGAACTTATCGCAAGCTGTGAGAAATGGCCCGTCTCAAGGGATCCTCGATACCTGCCCCACTTTTAAAATCAATCTTGTATTTCCAAACAATATCCCATTTCCTGTAGTCGAAATTTTATAAGGATTTCTTTTTCTTTCTGCTTGTTTTCGTCTTTTTTATCGCTCCTTCTTTGAAACTTGCCTTCACAGTTTTCAGTCTGTAAGTGAAGGCGGGTCCAGATTACAAGAATCCTCCCTTAAATCAACTTCTTCTGGGCTCGGAGTTGCTTTTAATCTCGAGTTTTTCTAAACTTCCCAGTAAACCAATCTGCTGGGGGAAGGCTTTTCCTAGTGGCGCCTTTTACATCGTATTTAATGCTGCAATTTACTGCTGTTATGAGGGCGTGTTCCTATATTCTGTATCCAGGTCGGAGATGAAAAATCACAGTCAAATCCGCTGTTACCATGGATAAGGAAAACCACCTTCCATTACTTTTTTCTACCTTAACGTACAATAAACTAACAAGGTTTGAAAAGAATTTATTGTTACAGAAGGACATAAAGGAAAGTGGTAGACGGGCAATGTGTCGGTTTTTGTTCCATAATGTGTTCTCTTCTCCACTGTTTCCAGTCAATTATATTCTTTTCCTGGTTTATTTATGTTTACTATCTCATGATTCGTTCTGTTCGTGCATCCACTCTTATCTAAATGTTCACGTCTGAGCTCTTTCTTCGCCTGTCTTCCTTTTATATGCCAGCATTTCTGCATGAACTCCACTTATCGTTATCATCATCTCTGCTTTTTCATTTCACTTTCTTTTTATCTCCACCTCCAATTTTCTCTTCTCGTCCTGCAATAACTCATCTGTACTTACGATCATGTTTTCTTGCTAGGAGAGGAAAACTAATCTGTGTTCATATTTCATGAGCCCCCTCATAAGCCTTCTGTAGCCCGCAGCAGATGTAGACCCGGTCACGTCACTAGGGACGCGCGAACGTTGCCATGGGTTATGGACAGATAATCGTTTCAATTAGTATGGCGGCAGATGCAAGGGGAGAGTCAAAGGAGTAGCATGAATTTCCGTATTTCGGATAGGAGAAATTATATTTTTCCCAGGCTCCACCCGCCCATTCTTCTGATACGGGTAACATGAAAATGGCGACGTTAAAGTGGTGAGAAATATTAGCTTCAGGCAGCGGAATTTCGATTTTCCAGTTACTTTTGATCCCCGACTTGACGAACGGATTATATTCAAAAACCTTTTCATAAGTCGAGATTTTGAACATACTCTTTCCCCATAGGGTAAAAGAAAGGGTAACGTAATCCCTGTAACAGGCGTGAAGGCCCCCACATTTTCCAGCCAGTCAGCTCACAGGTGGCGGTAAGGTTGTCAGCCTTACGCGCCGGCCGTCCTTTACCTCCAGGAAGTTTCCTGATACTCATTTCTGTTAGAGGTTGAGTTGACCCGAGGGCCATAGCCCGGCTGGAAGGAGTAGGTAGATTGAAAATATCCAATAACCTCACCTGGAATCGAACCCTAGACCTTCCGGTTTGTAGCATAGTGCCTCAAGCAATTACGCTACCACCGCCCTTTTCCCACAAGAAATTACGTAATTAGCAGTAGTTGTGTACGTAAGCTTATGTACAAAACATGTTTGACCTGTGGTGTGATATGTAGTCTGCCTTATAAATTAACATTAAAAAGCGCATTACACGTCCATAAACAACAAACAGTTCTTATGCCGTTCTCATGTAAGAACGTTCGTACATAGTGCGTTCACATGTTGACCAAGTGAAGTTTATGGAGAAATGCATATTCCGAAGGGAGAAGTAATTTGGTGGCCTCCGCAGCAAGGGAATAATTTGTTGAATATAAATACGTGGGAAGCATACTTGTACATTAGTGACGCGGAACTTGGGAAGCATATCAGCATTTGTTGAACACAGAGGGAAAAATATGAGCAGTTTTAGGCAAGCGGCAACTTGTGTGTGACGTGTCGCTGTACCTAAACGTGCTGCGAAGGCGTATCTGGGGCGTAGTTGCAGAAACTCCGTGCATTCTCAACCACGGCATGAAACAAAGGATGGTGGTTAATTTCGAGCCTCAAACTCAATTCCGTCAGACTAAATAGCTTCTGTTATTTATACTGTCAAATGTGTGACTGTAGACTTTGTTTGGATTAGTAATTGGAATTCTTGAACACTTACAGATCGTAACTACTACATGTAACTATAGCGCTATTGCTAATTCACACTATCTTCAATTTACTACTTCTCAGTCTGTTGTGTCTTCGCCTGTCGTTGTCTGGTAACGGCTTCAAACGCAGTAGACTCCTCAGTTTCCGTGTTCACGTCCATACTGCCCGGCGAAGTTCTCACAACTAACTAAATTCTAGACTTGTCCTGCTAATAACATCTCGGGACGGATCGTAAAGACAACACCCCTCCCAACAGCTCTTCTATTGTTGCGTCACATAGCTGTTGCACGGACTGCGTAGAGAACACTGCTTCCGAATTAGTCCATTGGTGCGGGCTAGGAATCTGTTGCCTAGCAATGGTTGTTGTTTAGAGCCATTACCTAGCAACGAGTCTACATGCTGCAATACAAAATAAACTCCATGATCCAGAGTTATCCTCTCATCTACATTCAGTCTCCCAACTGGTCTCTTCCCTTGAAATTTTCAGGCCATGTTTTTGTAACCATGTCTCGTATCCCAATGTGTTCTACGTCCTAATAGTCCACAATTTTTCGTCTTCGTATCACGCTCCCATGTTTATTGTGACTATTTTCATAAAGGTTCTGTATGGGTGTGAAACTTGGTCTCTGACATTAAGGGAGGAACATACACTGAGGGTGTTTGAAAACAGGGTGTTGAGGAGAATATTTGGACCGAAGAGGGATGAAGTGACAGGAGGTTGGAGAAAACTGCATAATGAGGAGCTTCATAATTTGTACTCTTCTCCAAGTACATATAATTAGAATGATCAAGTCAAGGAGGATGAGGTGGGCAGATCATGTAGCACGGATGGGTAGACGAGGAATGCGTATAGGATATTGGTGGGAAAGCCAGAAGAAAAGAGACCACAGGGAAGACCAAGGTGTAGGTGGGTGGACAATATTAGAATGGATCTTAGAGGGATAGGATGGGATGGTATTGATTTGATAGATCTGGCTCAGGATAGGGACCAATGGAGGGCTCTTGTGAACGCGGTGATGAACCTTCGGGTTCCATAAAATGCTGGGAAATTCTTGAGTAGCTGCAGAATTTGGGGCTCCTCCAGAAGGGCTCAGCTCCATGAGTAAGTAAGTAAGTATTTTCATAAAGGTTCCAAACCAAAATTTGTACGACATTCTTGTTTCCCTCATTGTTGTATGTGCCCAGAAAGTGACATAGTCAGCTTAGACAAACATGCCAAGAATGTTCAAAGTGAATATGTGCATATCTCACAGGTGCGATTATTCTTGTCGATACATTTCTTTCAAATGCTTTTAGTTTCTGTCTTCCTCAGACTACGTCAGAAAGTTTCACAATGAAATAAAATGGTGCCTAAGATTATAATGTTTTTGTATTTTTATATTTGCATTTGTAATGGGAGAAAGAGAGGCAAAAGTTTCTGAACTGAATTTTATCAAATATTCTTCTATTTTTTTTTTCCTTTTAATTTCTATCTGAATGTATTTTGCTTTGTTTTTGTTGCTCCTCAACATTTTAAGTTTGCCGCATTGTCGGAAGATCTATTGACTATTTTTTAAATTTCTACAGTTTCCGATTCTGATCAGAATCTGAGTTCTGTATGTCTAGAACTTTTTATCCAGTTACACCCAACGGAAGATTTATTTAATATTTTTAAATTTCTACAGTTTCCGATTCTGATCAGAATCTGAGTTCTGTATGTCTAGAACTTTTTATCCAGTTACACCCAACGGAAGATTTATTTAATATTTTTAAATTTCTACAGTTTCTTATTCAGATCAGCATCCGAGACGTGTATGTCTGTAACGTTTTATCCCCTAACACCCAGTATGAGTAATGAGCTGTCGGCAGCAGATGGTTGAGGACTGGATCAAAATTTTTAACAAGAAAACAAAATATTAATTTAATGGTACAGAATTTTTATATTGACTCGAGTGAGAAAATGACAGGACAATTATTAACTGCAGTTTAGGAGGATGTGGACTGTGGTAATGTCCTGGGATTTTCTCGGAGGAATCATTCAGTAGAATTGTATTAAGTCAAAGTCTATACATTCCGGATATGGAGTTAAACAACTCTTGAAATTTTAAGTTTTAATGTAAACGAAAGTGTCTGCGGTTCGAATTCAAATCCAAGTAGGGGAATTTGAAATTTTCTTTCCACACGTCTTCCGGATATGTTCTGGGGCAGCCAGTGAACACTATGAACTGCCTCCTCTAGCTTCTGTAAAGTGGTTGATTCGTGGGCTGGCCACGTATCTTCATCTTTACCTTGGTCTAGAAAACGTATATCCTTAATTATCCTTAATTATCTCACAGCTCTAACGGCATTGTTCTCATGCATTGTAAAATATTTGTAGAATATTTTCTCCTCCGTTCTCGAGATTCCAACAATACGTATTGAGAGTGTTCTTCAGTAACACGAACTTAACGTTGGTACTTCTTTGTCCTGATGTGTAAGAAAATATATGTAACTACTATGGAAGACATTTTGCAGTCTACATACTTTTTATGGAAATAGCTATAGGCCTATTTTGGGGTATTAATTATTATAGCTCATGTTATCCAGTTTGGAACAGAATTATATGTATATTTATGAGTTACACAGGACAAGGACTTATAAACGATATTGAATGAGAATGTGTTATTTTCAATATTTGAGCGAACAAATGACTGACATCTTTCGACAACTGTTGCGAAATGTTCGTGATTTAGCAGTTTTTTTTCTGAACCTAAATTATGACATTTATGTCTGTATTCTGTGAATATGGATTCAATCAGCTTTGACGCTGAGGGCAAATCATACGACATGTCAAAGACGAGGACGTCTATTTCGAGAATTCCTCTACAGACGGGTATGCTATGTGACTCAAGGAAATCTTTCTCTCGGTATGTGCAACTGTTAAGAGGAACATTGTACATTAAGCTTCCTGTTTCATTTATTTGCATGGATCTTGTTTGGAACATATTTCTCCATTAAAGATATAAACTTGATGAAAACATTTCAAACGATACTGACATCAGTTAATCCTGCGGCTAAAACGCCCTAAGTATTATTTTCAATTACATATTTAAGCATTCGAGAGGAGCTCAGTTCGAATCTTGGCTGAGACACTAGTTGTCATTACTGAGGTTTTTCGTGGATGTCCTCAGCATGTCGAGACAATTGTCGGGAGAGCACTTTAACTATACGCTGCCGATTCCGTCAAAATCCTTTATAGATTATTAATCGCTAATTAGACATAAGTGTAACAGTTTTGACATTCGGAACATAAATTTAAGAATTTTACTCAGATGTTTATTTTTATAAATAAACCTACAAAGCAATTCAGATAAAAATTATACCACTCTTTCTATAATCTCTGCTGAAGTATGGCCGAGTTATGTTGATCACATCAGAGTTTATCCCAGATACAACAGTTTAGGTACAAACTAGCCACTAGACAATTTAAACTCCTGGGTATCCTTCAAGGTCACCTGGTTTTCTTCATAATCGAAATGGAAAAATTGGCTATGGAATTCCAAATTTAAAAAGCGAAAGGAAGTAGAAAAGGTGTATTGGGACACTTTTGGTAGGTATCCTAGCAGTGGATTAACAGTAGCTTTCCGTTTGCAGGAATTCGGCCTACATAACAATTGGAGAAGCCGTCATGCACAAGTGGTGCTTTAGAACATGTCCGTACTGACATGTTGATGGAGCAGCAGTTCTCAACTGTTTCGTCTCTGAGCCTGATGGAGTGCTACGCGATCTGTGTTTTGAAAAACAGAGGTCTCTTGCACATCAGGTGTTGCGCCCTTGTTACTAATTAATAGCACTAGATGTCTGTCATCATATTAACATATGTGGACTATACATGAAATTAATGTCACGGCCCAGGATTTATTATTTCACAATTTGGCACGTTTTAATGAATTTTGGAGAATTACATATTTACTGACCTCTCTACATACAGGTAGGCTAACTAGTCGGTTACATCATCGATGGGCAAAATCTGGGGAAATTTAATTGTAATGTATATGATGGATGTAGCATGTAAATATGAACAGGACTCACGCATACCGTCAGAGATTTTTGTCATGCGCAGTTCATACCCTTTCTTTATATACGTCTTTGTCGTACTTATAATTTTTCAGGATGCCGACAAAATCCTTATAAAATCTGCAGCTACGTTATCGTACCATATCCCACACGCACAATTACACTTGGTCGTCGACTTACGAACTATGCCACTTACGACTGGCCGCACTTACGACCACAAAAAAAATGAAAAATAAAAGATGATTAAAATGTAAAAGTTTTTAAAAATAAATTATAAATATGATAAAAAGATTAGAAAGGTTAAAAATACTGTTAATAAATGTATGGCCGACATACGACCAGATCGACTTACGACATGTCAGTCAGAACGGAAGTCGGTCGTAAGTTGACGACCAAGTGTACATAGTTTATTACATACCATTAAAAAGTCGAAAAATTGAAAAATATTGTCACGTGTTGGGGGTTGTAAGTGACTTATAAGACGGATTTTGGATTGGAGGATTGAATTTATTGGCATCTTATTCACACAACGCAGAACTACAGGCAATTACAGCGCTATCGCTGATCTACACACTTTACAGTTCACCGTCACACACACACTAGAGTTCTCAGTCTTCACTAGTCGTATCCTGGAAACGGATGCATAACAGTTTCCTTGTCACTTCAGATCACACATGAAGTCTTCTTTTCACAGCCTAAGTCCTTTCTTTCCATTATTCTGCAACTGCCAATTCCGAAGACTCGATTGAATTCAGTTCCTCTGCTCCAAAGCTCATACCCTGGAAGGATGGCCTCTCGAAACTCGACTATCTCTTCTTAACTGAACTCTTCTTTATAACCATTTTGCACGGACCACTAAAAAAAAACACAACCTCTCTATTGTTGGGAAGGCCTTTTTACAGCACCGTTGCATGGCAACGGAGTTACCTGATTGTTGCTTGCATATTCATTGCCGCTGGATTGTGTTTACCGAATCGTTGCCTAGTAATAAACGTCTATTCAGACTTCACTATTCCGGATTTCGGGTGTCATGTCACAGTATTTTTCAAGTGATCATCGTGTGTTTAATTTAAACGATTGATATGTAAGTGTTTATGATTCAAGTACACAAAGAGTTCGTGTTGCCGTCGTGTTGGTGTTCCTGATAGTTGCAAATTGGAGAGAAGAAAGGTTATGTGGCTGGCGTACGGTGGCATGATGGTTCTAAGACGTTCCATGAGAACCGACAAGCTGGGTAACAATTATGACGGAAGACCGACGTATACGTACAAAGAGAAGTGAAGGGTCATAACATAGAGAAACGTTGCAAAATTCAGCGTCGCTAAACGAAGAAGTATATTGAAGCTGGTCTCAATCGACTTACACACACAGACATGACCTTGGTGGAACACGGAAGCCTAGTGTTATCACAGACAGCGCTCCACGCAACAGATTTTTAAACTTGCCTGACTGCATGAGCACTCTAAGTGGCATATTTGAGTGTCACCAGGTTCGGTTTCCAGACTTTCAGTTCAGTATTCAGTATTGAGGCGGTGGGTTTCCCCATGCACCGCGACCAGTATTGATCTATTGTGCGTCCCCCCTTTTAATTTCTACCGTCTCCATACCCTACCGGTACTGGTGCTTACTATCAGCCCCTTTCTGCCAGCGAGGTTCCAACCTTCTACTGGCAGTGGTATCTAATAGTTAGTCCCTTTCTGTCAGAGAGGTCCCCCCTCCTCTGGCAGTGGTACCTAATACTTCCCACATCTACCGGAGGCATTGGAAACTCTTTTGGGCGGGAAACTTCTGGCCAAATTTTGCTCAGAGGTCTCCTAGAGACATGAGGTTCTTTTACGTGCCGTAAATCTACGACACGGGACCCACGGCTTAAAGTCCCTCCCGGAGAACTTGTTCCCTGAATTTTTCCGCCCTTAAAAATTCCACGACCTCCGCCGGGTTTGAACCCGCGTACCTTGAGTCATGAGGTGGGAACGTTACCCCTAGACTACGGAGGCCGCTTTTCCAGACTTTACTTTAGGCTATTTGAACTTCTGGTATTGTCATCTTAAAAGCGGCGTGGAATGATGACAGGCGCACGAAGTGGAGCGCTGTTGAGGAAATATGCTGATGTGTAGATGACAGGATTTTCCATCTGAACACAGAGGCCGCCAAAGTACATAAATCAGTATGTATATAATTTTCTTATCTTTGTACGCCGGTATAGATTTCAAAGTATATGTTAATTTTCGGACACAATTTCGATATGTACACTGTTTTTATTTCAAAACATAACAAAAAAACACAGGCCTATGCAATTTCATACAGAATTTGTGTATCTATAAACTGTTATCGTGAATGATTAGAGTCGTCATAAGCTATCATTTTCAATGCAAATTTTGTAATTTGTACTCTTCACCGAATATTATTAGGATAAGGAGGGCGGGATAGGTGGGGTATGTAGTACGCATAGGTGTTATGAGAAATGCATACAAAGTTTCAAACGGGAAACCTGGAGGAAAGAGAAAACTTAGGATCATTGACGTAAATGTGGGATTAATATTTAAATGGCTCTTAAATATGGTGTCATGAAGTGTAGTGGATTCATCTGGCTCAGGACAGAGTCCAGTGACGTGCTGTAATGATACCCGTGATCATAGGAGACACAAAATCTCTTGACCAGCTGAGGGACATGTAAATTCCCCAAATGATTTTGTTCCATGAAGTTAGTTGATTCATCCAGAACTTGTGGACAAATGAAGACGGCGGGCAGAAGGAAGTTGGAACAGGACAATTACGTGAGCGACTTTCGTCTTCAGAGTTCGTTTATCGGCATGAAATATCCAAAGGTTCTTGATGCAGTTCCAAACCTCCTCGCTCACTTATTACGTTCCTATAAACGCTCTTTGCTCTAAAATTAAATTCCACTCTGGAATATGATGTAAAGAAGATAAATTAAGTAAAAGCAAAGAGTGTATTTCCTGTTTTTCTTATAGGCTTACAAACACCGTCATGGTTAGATTCTTATTTCTGCTGTTTCAATGTAACGTCGTTGCTGGAATATGTTTCGTTTCACGTCTTTCTGAGCAGTGAGTACATCCGAGAATTTAGTAAAAGTTGTCCACATGCTTAATTAATTATGCACCACACCATGAAGACACATAGGAGGGTGGAGTATAGCTTCATCATTCTTGACCAAGGCTCGAGATGGGGTGAGTGGTTAGCTTCACCCTTCTGGCACTTCACCCCCGGGGAGAGAGCCCCCGATACTTGTTGGATAGGGAGGCTGGGTGGGCCCAAGAGCCGATGTGGAGGTTGTGGAGGAAAGAAAAATCTCTTGTTCCTGCTGGGAATCGATTTGACCGAAGATCAGCTGTATTCTGTAATTCGATGCGATTATATTTTCGGAAGTAGGCATACATTGTAAGTTATGAGCTTCACACAGTAGTGGTTATGACGAGTTATATCTTCTGGGATATAGTAATTCCGTGTAGCTCGTTGAAAATCAACCGGAATTTCAGAGAAAAATATATCATCCTTCTTCAGGATCAAAGAATAAACCATGCTGTTTTTCTGCCTGGCTTATTCTTCAACCCTGAAGAAGGAGGATACATAGGATACATGTTCCTCTGGAACTTCGGCTGACTTTCAACGAACTACATAGTCCTATATCTCGGAAGATAGAATTCTTCTTATGCCTAAATTGACGAATAATTTCGATGACCCGATTGTTAATGGGAAAACAGGGCTACACCTTAGTATAAGTTCTTATCTTCTGTGGGCTCCCAGGAATCAGCTTTACCATTCAAATAGGTGTGTTCTGGTAAATATATCACGGATTGCTTTTCGTAACAAAAATATGTATATTTTAAAATATTTATAAAATACGATTTTACAACTCACGTCGAAAATACTTTTTGTCTCGAACAGAAATTAGCGAGTTAAACAGGCAATCCTGACTGGCCGAAGTTTTCAGAGATGCTTCACTAGAATTTTTCGATAGGCCTAGACAATTGTATGAAAGTCGTTTTAGCGAATCATTTAAGCCTACACCAAATGACGGACACACATCTGCAGAAGGAGTTAATTTTCCTTCAGTAAAGGAATCTTAATACTGTGTTCACATACATTTTAATTTTTATCTGCATTACCTGGCTGCGAAGAAAGTGAGGCTTAACATATTTCGAAAATAATTAGCAAATTAGAACTTTGGAATTGATGTAGGGCACTTAAACACTCAACAGGAATGCAGTCTTCAGAATGTCCCGAGGAATTCTTCATCAAAATACAACTTTTTCGTCGATGAGTGTTGATGCGTGAAGGACGATGCAGTCTTCTGTATCCGCAGTGTAGAGTTAAAATTTGAACAAAAGTTGTTGTTAAGTTGCATATTTTTCTTGAAACCCTGCGGCGAGAGATTTTTTTTTCTGTTGGTCCGTAGCCATCCAAAGTAGTGATTACAAGAGAGAATATTACAAGGGCATGATGTCTACGCAAAGAAATCGCTTCCAGGTCTAGATCTCTTGGCAGGCTATCCCTACTTCTGAGACAAACTGCGTGTTGAAATAAAACTTAACAAGAAGGAGCGTGCTCCTGGAATGAAATGAGAAATGGCACAGAATTACAGGTTCGTGGAAAGCGTGGCCATCCAAGTGAGAGATGGATCCGTGTATTAGAACTGAATATGCGAGAAGCCTGAATCTAATGAAATTGTCAACTAACTAATTACTTTTAAGAAGAAAGCAGTCTTCTGGGATTTGGCACCGTGTATATGTGGTGTTAACCGACGCTCCTCCGAAACGTCGGTTAACACCACATATACACGGTGCCAAATCCCAGAAGACTGCTTTCTTCATAAAAGTAATTAGTTAGTTGACAATTTCATTAGATTCAGGCTTCTCGCATATTCAGTTCTAATACACGGATCCATCTCTCACTTGGATGGCCACGCTTTCCACGAACCTGTAATTCTGTG
>NW_019727105.1:1764490-1774094 GCF_002891405.2 Cryptotermes secundus
TATTCACAAGAGCTGCCACTGATCCCTATCCTGAGCCAAATCAATCCACTCCCCACCTACCACCCAATTTCTTTGAGTCACTTTAATATTATATGCATCGACATCTGGTTCTTCTAAGTGGCAACTTCCCTTCGGGTTTTCCAACCAAAACATGTATGCAATTCTGATATCTCACATGAATGCTACATGCCTCGCCCATCTCATTCTTCTTGATTTCTTCATCATGATATTTTTATTTTTTGAATATGAATGAAGTTTCTCCTTATGCAACCTCTTCCGCCATCCTGCTACTTTGTCCCTGTTAGGCCCAAATATTCTCATCAGAATCCTCTTTGCAAACAGCTCAAATCTGCACTCTTCCCACAGCATGACAGGCCATGTGTTACACCCGTACATAACCAGAGGTAAAGCTACAGGTTTTTACATATAGATCTTTCCGTCATTAGGCGGCAGACTGTCAGCCAAGGGATTCATAAATGAGAAATAGCAAACATTTCCAGAATGCAATCTGTTCTGAATTTCTTTGTGATAATAATTTTTTACCGTCGTCCCTAGGTAGAATATTGAACTTTACAGTAATTTCAATATAGGTGATGTTTATATCGATTTTTGTTTTCATTCTGATGATGAGACATGAACATATGGTGTAATTTTGGACCTCTTCTTTCACCTGTCATCCAGTCTCAAGAATGGAACAGTTTGAAGCGAAGAACGTAGTTGTTAAATCGTCTGATACTGGGGTGCTTCCAGAGGTTATGCAGTATAACCCTGTCTATGTACAAAGGTACATGTTTGCTCTGTACTGTCTGGAACTATGATAAGAAATCATTCCTTCGTCTGACGAAACATGCATCCGATCAGCTATTGGTGTGACAACATACTCCCCATCTCATATTTGCGCTGCGTAAACAAACTTCTATCTCATCGAACATGCGAGGGTCATAAATAATTAATGGCACATTCAGCAGCGAATTGGAGCAGTTTTCGAGCTTATGACTAGTCCAGGCGATGATAGCATTCTTCTCCATCTTGAGCTCTTAATGATAAAATTTGATGCGGATATATTCACTTGACCAGCGATACATGAAAAGTATGAGAGTGAGGAAGTCGAGTTTCCGTCTCATAGAGCCTACAAGCACCGGCTTTTGGATGTGGCATGCCCTCATAACGGATCCGGCCTCTCGTGTTGAGTATCATAGCGTGTCTGTTTTCGCAACGACCACACCACAACATTGTCTATAAGCAGTGGCGCCCACTGTATCTGGAACATTCGCTGCTAATTCTAGCTAGTTCTAACTGAAACGCGACAATGCTACGCATCTGTTGTTTTCGATATACAATGCCCTTACGACCAAAGACTGTTACATCTGGATGGTTCGTGGCAGGAACTCGTAATCTGATTTCTCCGTGTTTACGTTTGGACTAGTTTGTTAAGCTACGGCAACAATCACTTCGCTGGGCCGCAGTTTATGAGTTTTTTATTGCTAGTGGGGTGGGACTAAGTCCCTTGTACTGCGGCCACTTCTAGCCTGTTGTACTAGCCCAAGATGACAGGTGAGGGTGATTGTGGAGCAATTGGTGGAATGAAGATTGGCAGGGGAATCCGAAGTACTCGGAGAAAACCTTCCCCAGCGCAACTTTGTCCACCACAAATCCCACTTGACCAGACCCGGGATCGAACCCGGGCTGCCGCGGTGGAAAGCCAGCGACTAACCGCTTGAGCTATGGCGCGGCCGGTTTATGAGTTAGTGCAATGCAAAATCAGTTAAAGCTGTCCCTGTACTTAACTAATTGAACACTACGCCATGATGGCGTATGGGGGAGTGAATGCATAGATCCACATCTTTTTTGACTTCGGTACTAGTTGGAGGTGAGTGGTCAGCTTTACCCCCAGGGAAGGCGCTCCCGGTACCCATTGGATAGGAGGCTGGGTGGACCCCAGAGCCGGCCTGGACGACATAGAAAAGAGAAAATTCTTGACCCTATCGGGACTCGAACTCCATCCCCTTGTTCGTGTTTGTGTTCCCACACATCTCCCTTTCTACACTCCCTGCGTTTCTCCGTTCCATGAACCTAAGCGCTTCTCTCCGCTAATTCCGGTTGCAGCATTCCCTACTTCCACATTTGCAAGGGCTGAGGGTTCACTCACTATACCTCAATTAGGATACTACCGCGTCCTTCTCAGTCTTTACCAATCGAATGTTCATTGATCATCCTACAATTCGACGCTATGTAGTAGTTGATTCCCAAACTGAGGGGCCAGCCCCCCTGAGGCGGAGGGTCTTAAAGGGGTTGGGGGGGGGGGGGGGAGGCAAGGCGTGAAAACGGTTAACTACAGGAATGTTGCTCTCCGGTTTTGAAACCGTCCGAATTCGAAGTGTTTTGAAATGCACAGATTTATGAAGGTCCATAAAATATATACGGTACACAGACATTGTTTTTGTTGATGTGGAGATCTTCAATAAACTGAAATAATATTTTCACACATATTTCCAGTTCTCCCCATATGCACCAGGTATATAGGCAAATTAAACACGATGTGTTTGATCTTGAACCGTGATGTGATTGCAAGTGCAAAAGTTAACGTTTCTTTGCGCCAGAAGAAGTATGTAAGGTTTGATGTTCTCGCAGCGGTGGTTATGAAGAACTTTGCCTTCAGGGATATAACGCCATGTAGTCCCTTAAATGTCAATCAACGTTACTTAGGAATATATCGTATTCATCTTCAGGGTTGAGAAGCAAACTAAGCAAGAAACTACCGGATGGGAGGACATTTCCCTCCGAAAATTATTTTAAATTTCAGCGGACTATACGGTGTCATATCGCAGCAGACAGAACTCTTCAAAGAACATTGGTTTTGGTGAGGGGGCTGAGAGTTGAGTAGAAAATAGATGTGGGATTCATACCCAAAACTTCTGTGAGCCACTGTCATAAAGTCCGAGATGCTGGCAGTGCCGCGAAATAAAGCACAAATATTTTTATATTCGTGCTCAAAAGAGATCAAGTCACTGAAGTACGGTGGCCATTGACTAAAAAATCACCGTATGATTCACACAGCTCTTATTATTTTGGGGGGCTGTGAAATGCAGGATGGAAGGGCCGAATATGTAGTTCAGATCGGCAACTATAAGTGCACACTGAATTTCTAAAGAGGATACCCACTGGGGAACACAGAGAAAGATGTGTAAATAAGATATAAAATTTGTGACGATGGTGCATTGCTACAAGTATTATGTTCCTGGACATTATCTATCGTCCTGTCTATTTTATAAAAAAACTGTCCTGTTTATTTTTCAAAACACAGCGTTTCCGAGACTGGATTCTGTCTCCGAAACGCTGTGTTTTGAAAAATAAACAGGACAGTTTTTTAGAAAATAGACAGGAGGATGGATAATGTCCAAAAACATAATACTTTTAGAAAGATGTGTAGATTATAGGGCTATAGAAACTTGATTCAGGGGAAGGGTAGACCCTGTTGTTAGGATATGGACTGGTATGATGTCATTAAATAATGTTATTTGGTTAATTTGTAAGCATTTGTAACTGCTGAGGTGATACGGCGTCATATTAAATGAAAACGTTATCGTGAATGCTGAGTAAAGGAGAATTTAGAACGGCTCTGCTCGGGTCCATTTCATGTTACAACTCGGGTATTCCCCCGTACAGGAGGAGATAACAGAAACCTGCAGTCAGGATAGCCGGTAACATTACATCTCACGCATACAAGGCAAGAGCTTTATCGCTAAAGCATTCTGCTCAGTTTCAGCGCTTTTAGCGGCGTCGAATCCTTTCACGCTAACTCGATGGAACAAAGGAGAAGCTAGTGGTCGCTCAGTTACTTACGGAGTTCTCTGCTCTTTACGGAACCCAAACTTTCATTGCTGTGAAGAGTTGTATCGTCTGCCATATAAAGCCGTGTAGTCCGTTGAAAGTCAACCGACGTTTCGGGGAACAGCTCTTCTTGCTACCATCTTCATTCTGGCTTCTTGCTGGGGCTGATCCTAGATCCTGATGATGGAGGCGACATGTTCCTCCGAAACGTCAGTCGACTTTCAAAGTATTACACGGCATTATATCCCACCGCTTTGAGAACCTCGAATCCTACATTTCATTGCCGTGTTTATCAGAGCACGCTTCTGATTTACCTGACCCACATGAATCCAGACGTTGCATTCTTTTCCTTCAATTTCAGTATTGTCCTCGTGTCTACGTTTGTCCCACAAGAGAGAATTTTCCTTTCATATTTTCAGTTTATAGTTTCGAATGCTTTTTTTTATGTTTCCCTTACGCCCTACATGCCCTGTTCTTATTCTCCTTCGTTTGACTGCCCTAATAATACGTTACGAAGATTATAAATTATGAAGCTCCTCGTTATTGAGTCTTCTCCCACTTCCTGTTACCACTCCTCTTAACCTTCAGGTACCCTTCGGCTACAGATACTAGGGAATTGCTTCTCTGTACCTTTCACTGCTGTGCTCCGCATTTTGAACCCCAAACCTCTTCACCCCGTTTGCAGGAAACACGGCTTGTATTGTCATGATGTGCAACAACACGCGATATGCATGTTCTCGAAGAGCTCTCTTGTTTACAGCACGTCGCCTCTCAAACCGTAGGCCACAATGAGGCTTGGAAGTTGCTGTGTTTCACATGATACAGAGTCGTTTGACGCTAGAATTCAAATGCGTGTCTTGGTCCTGTTGCTACAATGGTTGCCTTCGGCTCTCGCTTGTTTTGTATCCCCGTTCTGACAGTTTTCTTTTTTCTCTCGGTTCTTATAATTAGAGCTTCAATAATTTATGTCTTCCGTGAACTGCTCATGACGATAGTGGCATTACACAATATTATCCTGGTCTGTCAGTCTTACCTTCAGCGTTCGAAGTAGCTTGCTTTACGGTTAATCCTACGGAACTCTTGTTAACGAACCTGAAGCGTTGTCTGCCTGTTAATTAAAAATATGTTTAAAATGTTTTAACGTTTCGGAAACATCTTCGACACATGCACAGTGAATATAAAAAATCTCCGTGGCCTGTAGTGCGTAAGCGAACTATACCGAAAGAGCGACCGCCGCAAGTTAGTGTCAACTTTAGCTGATAGAGGGTGTCGTGGTCAGAGCAACGGATCCCCACTGCTGTTAATCTCGGTTTTCTATACCGGAGCCACCATTTCCTTGAAAGAGCTCCTCAGTTATCCTCACGAGGCTGAGTGAACCCCGTTCCAGACCCACTGCTTCTCAGAAAATCTGGTAGGACCGGGAATTGAACCCGGGACCTCTGGATCTGTAGCCAGGAACTCTGGCCACTAGACCACAGAGGCGGTCGCACAGTGCATATACTGTAAATAAATATCTTCATGATTGCATAAGTTAATTTGCTGTAGTAGTCCTTATGGTCTCTACACAGTCTATATACAGATGTGAGCGAAGTTACTCAGAACCGTTCAAGACTGGAACCAGTCCTGGATGCTTCCCTCCATGACATCCTTCGTTTCATCCGTCTGTCTTCCTCTCTGTGCATATTTAACCAGATTGGTTAATTGCTGGAACTAAAGAGAGATCGAACCTTTATAGATATCCCACTCGTGGGATTCCATTTTTTTTATTTCCTTGCAACGTTTGTAAATTTTCTCATCATTTCCGAAGCTGAACGTAAACATTCGGACGGAATGGCTTTGCGTCTATTAATTGTAATCACAGACCGAGTCATGGCAGTGGGATATAACCATTACAGTTTTGTGGAGGAAGTGTCAATACCTATCTCCTGAAGACAGAGAAATTGTGGTATAACGAGTTCTGCTTTACTGCGTCATGGCAGTATAACCCTTCGATCTACTTCTTTAGCAGAGTCAAAGTAACTATGTACTTCCAGAACAATGAGTCACCGAGTATATCTCTTTTGAAAAATGCTGCCAACAAAATTTGCTCCAATCACTTTACGTTTTTTACGGGATTAGTCTGACATGCTACCACGGTGAAATTTGCGAGTAACCACTAGATTGATTCAGTAAGATCTAAAAGTTTCTGACGATGGTACTTTAGTACAAATATTATGTTTCTGGACATTATCCATCGTCTTGTCTTTATCTAAAAACCGTCCTGTTTATTTTTCAAAACACAACGTTTTGGAGACTGAATTCTGTCTGTCTTCAGGTAAAACCAATTCAGTCGGGCCCAGTCAACAGAACTAATCCATATCTCCGGTAGGTTTTACCTGAAGGTGGAGACAGAATCCAGTCTCCGAAACGTTGTGTTTTGAAAAATAAGACAGGACGGTTTTTAGTTACAAACAAGACGATGAATAATGTCCAAAAACATAATATTTGTGCTGGATTGAGTCGACTTTCATCTCATTAACAAACCAACAAACCAACCAACCACGGACGGACGTGACTGCTAAAAGTGGCTGTACCGCGCAGCTTTTCTCTTCTTGTAAATGACGTTCAGACAGATCGTGGCCCGAAATTTTACTTGCTATTCGCGGCGTTTTGTTCTCGAGAGTCAGTTGTTAGGTGTGGGTTTGAAGCCGGATTCTCGAAGGATACATGTCTCATCTTGAATTTCTCATCATCGCTGAGTGAAGCCAGGAAGACGTGGAGGCGATGAAAGTAAGGAAGCAAACGAGATTTGAGCCGCGGGTTGACGCTGAGCTGCTGCTTCTGAATTTTAAATCTCGGCAGTTGGGCGCTCAGGGGTATACGAGGCCGTCTGTAGTCTGTTACCTGGCCGAGACGAAATTCAAACTGGGTAGCTCCTGAATGGATGCCTGCTGACTTCGTTCTCGTCCTTTGTAAGCGACGATTAGAAGACGTGAACTGGATAGACAAATTTGTTTTTACAGCTTCGTGTATGTAGGTAAACCACCAAGAGGCGATCGAGGTTGTGATGACGTATTGGCTGCTCGGTCCTATCGCTTATCTCAGGAGAGGAGACAGATGAGAATGGATCTGTGGCGGAAAAAAGACTATCAGAAAATAAAACTCAGTGTCACTTTGTGTTCCACGAATCCCACATGACTTGCACTATGACTGAACCAGTGCCTCCGCTTCATGAGATGCCGTGCCATGGTCCAGGCGGTTCGGTATATCATAGATGTGTTTGTTCTCCACCTCTAGATGTAGTTCGCCCATTTTGACCCCTTCCTTACGAGTTTCGTAAAAGAGACAGCTCTACGAGAGTTACCTCTTCGGGGTCGTAACTCTTCGGCCTACACCTACGGCGCAGAAAATCCCGCGCCGCCGATCTGCGCTCCCTCTCGTGGCATGGTGTCTGACAAATCGGCGAGACCTGCGAGGCTGGTAGGTTCGGTAGGGCAGTGTGTTGCGTAGCGGCGCGATCTAGCACGAGGCCAGCACGCGGAAGCAGATCAAGGGCGGGAATCAAGTGTGACGTGAGGAAGAAGCTGTTGTGTGATTGGAAATACGACACGTCGGTGTAACATGTGAAGCAGAAAGGGAAGTGTGACGAACAGAAGTTGGGGTGATCTGTGTGTTCTCCTTTTCTAAACGACATTAGTTTTCAATGTAGCAAAGGAACGTGTGCCGATCTCAGGCTAGGATGATCTGTGTATTCTTCTTTTCTAAACGACAGTAGTTTTCGCCATGCTTCTCTCGTAGTCTGCACTTAGTGGCAAAGCTGGAATAAGTACAGACGGAGGCCGGAGAGAAGGGACAAGAATAAAAGTATTGAAACTTTATTGAAACACAGAACAAATCACGATTTTACTTGTAGGAAATGACACTTTACATGTATGTGGTTTTAAGCATAACGAATCGAAGATATTAAGAAGTTTAGAAACGTGCTTCTAATTTGGCATGGCTGAAGCGATAAATTGCAGGAGCACGTGTGTTTATATGAAATGGAATGCAATCTGTGAAGCCATTACATTCGCGACGTAACAATAAGAATATTGACTGTGATTTGTTAACATAAGGCCTACGCCATTCAGTTAAATGGCTTTTCAACGCAGTGCATTCACAGTGATGGCATGTAGGTGATATGAGGACTTGCTAGAACAAAACTTGTGTTTATGTTGTGTACGTGTATGGTCAGTTGTTTTCCATTGTAAAAAGACTGTCGTCTCTTGGAGCGAAGAGACAAGTACATATCAGAGTTTCGAAAGAAACCTATTTTCGCGTGATTTCGTTAAACGGTCTGTTGCGATGTTTCATTTATAAACTTGACAATAAGACATGGGGTGCTGACCAGGTCAAGATATTTGTGCCGCACCAAGTACAGTGTGATTAAGACGAGTTGGGCAAGAAAACTGAGTTATTTAGGCAATATATCATCAAAGCACAGGGCGTTTTATTTGATTTCGTGTGTGATTGTGGCGAGGAGGTGTATTTGTTGAACACTGTGGCAATGGCTACGTCTCTGACTGGCGTCGGAATTTTGTGGGCGTTCCTATCCCTCGCGGCTGCATTGCTCTGCTGCTCCGGTTTCTATCTGCCCTTCTGGATACAGGTGTGTGACAGTTTATACCGTACTACATGGCGCTAGAAGATGTGTAGAATTCAGTTCCCCACTCATCTCACAGAGATCTGCAGGGACAGTTCCGTCCCATTGCTCACTCACATCACCGGTAACATTATCCACTCGGATGTGCTTGACGTCTGAATGACTCTGTTAAATAACCTCTCGGTCAGTTTGACGTTCGTGTCAGCAGAGACTATGCTTCTCACTTCATTTCTGGTTTCTAGCTTCAGTTGTCAATGATCTGGGTAACTGAATTTCTATACATTCAGTGCCGATTCTGAATCTTTACATTCTTTACTGTAGGCGGCATATACTGTAGGGGCCAGGGCGCACCATGGAAACTGGCAACCGCAACCCAACCGCAATTTCCGAGAATTGTTATCAGCCTGAGCTGAACACACGTTACCGAATGGAGCAGCGCAAATTGAGGAAACGGCAACGCAACGGAAATTGTGGTTGTGTTGCCAGTTTCCTTGGTGTGCCGTCGCCATAGAAACAGTGTTCGAGATTGACAGTGAAGTTGAGAGTTAGCTAGCAACTCAACGTGACTTATATAACTAATCCGTGGTTTACATGCAGCAGGTGAGCAAGAATCACGCATTTCAATGTAGTGTCAGAGCGACTGTCTGTAATCATATAGGAACAGTTGTTTGACGGTACTCATATAACTATGGGATTTTTTTTGACGCCCGACCCAATTTGCATGCAGGTGCGATCGTCAAGAGAGCAATGAACTGGGAACTAACATGGATTGAAGAATGCCGTCTTCTGGGATGTGGCGCCGTGTAAATATTGTGTAAACCGACGTTTCGGAGGAACGTATCGCCTCCATCTTCAGGGTATAAAAATCCGCGAGCGTGGAACGAGCGTTAGCCGGTTTACACCATATCTACACGGCGCCACATCCCAGAAGACGGCATTCTTCATAGTCACCGCTGTGAAAACCTCAGTTCTTACATAATATGGATTGACTGGGCTTTGGAATGAAGCGCAACTTATTCTTGAAAGCTGACCCCCTAGTATTGCAGTTACTGTTAATGTAGTAGACATATGTTCCCACCCCCATATTTATTTCAGTAAATGTTTGTAGAGTCGGTCACGGTAGCCTAGCGGTCTAAGGCGTGCACTGTCTTC